>NW_024070192.1:32734614-32752242 GCF_014754425.2 Oryx dammah | reverse complement strand
ATGCGGTTGGCGTGGTTCAGCTGGATCTCCATTTCATTGAGGTCTCCTTCCATCTTCTTCTTGAGCCTGATGGCATCATTCCTGCTCCTGATCTCAGCATCCAATGTGCTCTGCATGGACTCCACGACTCTAACGTGGTTCCTCTTCAGCTGGTCAATTTCCTCATCCTTTTCAGCAATTTTCCTGTCAATTTCAGACTTGACCTGGTTCAGCTCCAGCTGGATACGCAGGATCTTTCCCTCTTCGTGTTCAAGAGATGCCTTAACAACAGTAAGGGGGTGACGTTAGCAGGGAGTGAAAGTGTTTAGTATTCTGGAGATAGGAATTAGCTCCTACCTTTGTGCTACCATAATGCATCTTTATTCCACTGTTACAGAAATTTCTGCAATGTGGAGTTGTTGGTTTTGTGTAATTCTATCTTCCCAGCTAGCTCATGCCCTTGAGTTCAGGGTCCTGACCTCATCTTTGTTTTCTCAGTATCTAGCACATAGTTTCTGATGTCCAGTGATGTTTGTTGTATGCATGGTCAATTTTCCATCCTCATATTTATTATTACAGAGTAAAAATTATTTTTCTTTTCTCTCAATTCACCTGTTCTTGCATGTATTCGATCTCAGTTCCTCTCAAAATGGTTTTAGAGTGTACAGTAAAATGTGTACCTCTGCCTCCTCTAAAGCAGCCTGAATTTCAGACTTCTCTTGTTCCACTTGCTTCTTTACTTTCTCCAGTTCATGGATGCGTTTCCCTCCTTCTGCGATCTGCTCCGTGAGGTCAGAGATCTCCTCTGTTGGTGAAAAAAATTTAAAAATTCATTCAGTGAGGAAAACATTCTTTCAAATTCTTTGTTGAAGAAAAGGTGCGGTGTACTCACGTTGCAAGTTCTTATTTTCCCGCTTCAAGGTTTCCAGTTGGTCTAAGGACTCCTCATAGGCATTCTTGATCTTGAACAGCTCTGTGCTAAGGGAGCGAGACTCCTTCTGGGAGGCTTCAAGTTCAGCATGAGTTTCTTCATACTTCTGTTTCCATTCTGATAGGATCTGAGGGGCAAGAAATGGTCAGGAAATTGGTGGAGAAAGTTGGATGGGATGAAACCATTTTTTCTGGCACCTTTCAAACAGAGTTGAGATGGTTGGGGACTGAAAAATAATTACGAATGAGGAGAGTAGAAACCATAGGAGTTCCCCTTCCTCCCCACCTACTTATGGCAGGAGCTGCTGAGCACCGCCCGTGGATGGTTTGAATAGGCACATGGAAGGGGACCAGCTGTCCTCAGTCACACGTGAATGCTGAGGCAGAAACTGGTGCAGAAGTTACCTTGTCGAAGTTCCTTTGCTTTTTGTCCAGGGCTGCGCAGGCAGCATTTGTTCTCTCCACGTCAATCATGAGGTCCTCAACCTCATTCTGGAGCCGCTGCTTGGTCTTCTCAAGGGAGGCGCATTTGGCGTTCACAGCTTCCACGTGTTCCTCAGCATCCTGCAGACGCTGGGCCAGCTTCTTCCTAAAATGTGAAATAAAGGCTCACACAGGTACTCTTCTAAGGCATCCACTAAAACATCATTCCTGTCTGGCTGTACATTATTCACAGGATAAATGACTAGATCTCTGCTTAAGTTTTCTCTTGAATAAGCAGGTCCCTTCCTTAAACTTTCTGTAGAATAAGATTCTCCCTGTTAAGTTCAGTCTTGAACTTTTAATTGCATTTAAATCTTTATATAAGAATGTTTTCTTTCTTATTGCAGAATTTAATGTCTACTTTTTAGTCTTTAACAATAGATTTCTTTGTCCCTCTACAAGTAGCTGTACTTTTACATCTCAAAAGGAGGACCTGTGGTTTAAAGCCAGATGTTCTTTTCTCTTACATACCTATCACTTTGGATCAATTTTTCCATTAGTGGCTAAGAAGGAGGAGAAGCTCAGAACAGTATAATTGACTCTTACTCTATATACACCTGTGTAGGAATGATGACATCACAAATTTCCTTTTTAAAAAATAATCATTCAGCTTCCTGTTGCCCATGTCCTTCTTCCTTCTACCCTCTAACTTAATTTCTTTCCCCAGATAACCTAGAGTATTTGTTTTACTTGATTAAGTTTATATCATGTATGATCTATTCCTAAGTTTTTGTTTGGGGAGCAATGGACACTTGTTCATATGGTACTTAATATCAGGTGCACTTTGATTGTTATCTCTATTTCCATCTTAAGTAAGTCTAGAACATACTTGGCCTCCTCCAGCTCCTCCGTGCGCTGGATGGCGTCCGTCTCGTACTTGGTCCTCCACTGGGCCACCTCGCTGTTGGCCTTGGACATCGCCCTCTGCAGCTCGGCCTTGCCTTCCTGCTCCTCCTCATACTGTTCCCGCAGCAGGTCACAGTCATGACGGGCTGACTGCAGGGCGTGGGCCAGGGCACTCTTGGCCTGAGAACATAGCAATTGGTGACTTAATTTTATTATCTTTAAAGTGATGTTTAGTCCCTAAGCTCCTGTAGGCCACCAGAAGAAAATCTGTAGAAATAAGCAGAAAACAACCTTAAAAGCAAGTATAATGACAGAAACAACAACAGTAATAAGTAGGGCTAACCTTTATCTCCTCTTCCAGCTGCCTTTTCAGTTCTTCAATCTGTTGTGTGAATGCTTGTTTGCCCCTTGAGAGCTGAGAAACGAGTGCCTCCTTTTCATCTAGCTGGCGTGAGAATTCACCTATAAAGACCAAGAACCAGAAAACTCAACCTTACTTTGGAAATTAAAACTCCCAAGTTACAAACTGGAGCAGGGGAAAGGGAGCTGGGGTTGAAACATGATGCAGAGTGTGGATTACAGCAAACCACGAATTTCTACTTCAGCCCTGGTGAGCACATCTGTGTGAAAATCAGAAGTAGGGAAGACTTTAAGGCAGATTACACTCTTCTGAACAACAGAAAAGATTTCAGGAGATATTTAAAATTGTTTGATCACAGTAGAAATGGATAAAGAAATATGTGAAAAGAAATATAAATCAGACTAACAAAAAGCATTCCAGTGTTTTTTGTCTACGGCAACGGTGTTGTACTAGTTTACCTTCCTCTGAAACCTGACTGAAACAGAATTTATTCTGTGGAAAATAGGAGACTTTGAGCAGCACTCTTTGAACTGATGTTCAAAGAAAAATCCTGGAAGAATTTTTATATCGAGACAGTCAAGTGTCCTTCCACCCCAAGAATGAATTGGTTTGTGGATAACAAATCAGTTCCTAAACTAAGTGTCATTTAAGTTTGTCTTCCATTCTTTAAGCACCATAATTTGAAAATATACTATACAGTTGACTCTTGAACATCCAAGGGATTTCAACCCTTTGAGCAGTTAGAAATCCAGATATGACTTTACAGTCAGCCCTCTTTGTCCACACCCATGGACTCAACCAACTGTGGATTGTCTAGTATTATAGTACATTTTTATTGAAAATAATTCATGTATAAGTGGACCCACACTCTTCAAACCCATGTTGTTCAAGGGTCAAATGTATTATGTTAAAAAGAGGGAAAACACTTTCAGCACCATTTTTGAACAGATAACCTGGAAGCCTTATCTCTTTAACATTTAATAAGAATCACAACTTCCAATTTTTTTCATACCACTGGATTACTAGGAGCAAACATGTAATGAGGAAAAGAAACTACAAGGGGCATTTTGATTCTTTGAGAAGATAATTTTTTCTTTTCGTGAAATGTACTTACCACCTGTATAACAATAATAAAAGCCTTACTTGAGTTTTGTTCTAGAAAGAACAATATTTGAATGACTATGAAAGAGTAAAAGTGGTTCTCCAACAGTTTGATCTACCCATTGCTTTACTGGTTCAAATGACCCATAAAGCAATTTCCATCTGTTACCTCTTACTTGGGGAGGCAGAACTTTGGTAGAAAGTTGGACAAGTTGGTACGTACAGGGAGGAGTAAATGCAGAGACTCTCTAGTTTGGATAATCAGCACTCTTTGAATCTCACTTGCATGCTCCTGGTTAGATTGTGCTCCTGAATAGTTCCCTACTTAACTGTGGTGTTACTGGCAGTTGTCAAGACTTCAGGGAAAAGACTGGAGTAAGCATTCTTGGACAGGTCATTTCTCTGCTATGTAATCTGACATCGTTAAAATGGGGATAACATTACACAGACTAATGGGGGTAAAAAAGTAATTAATGTGTGGAAGCATTTTGAAAAGTGAAAGTAGATACTGTTGTTGTTCAGTTGCTCAGTCATGTCTGACTCTTTGTGACCCTGTGGATTGCAGCATGCCAGGCCTCCCTATCCCTCACGATCTCCCAAAGTTTGTCCAGGTTCATGTCCATTGCATTGGTGAATACATATCCAAGCCGGTGGTAGCTAAGGTGTTCATATTAGCAGCACCTCCCATGAGCTCAAGTAACTCAGTGCAGGGTTTATCAGCCAGTTGAGAATCCAAGGTAAACTGGTCATTCAAAGTCAGGACTGGTAAATGCCCACCTGATTCCGTCTGCAGGCGCGCTCTCTGAGTTGTTAGGTCGTTGATCAGCCGCTGCTGCTCATCCTCTTTTGTCTTAAGTTCACTCAGTTGATCCTCTAGAGTGCGGCACATCTTTTCGAGGTTTCCCTGCATTCAAAAAGTAGTAGCTGGCATCATCTCAAGTATTTGGATGAGAGAAATCTGCAGTAATCCCAGGATTCCATAGGAGCTGCTGTACTCATTTCCTTTGAGAATAAGCTATCTTTACAAACAAAACCAACTGAGGCCTTAGACTGTGATGGAAAGAGTCAAAACGTAACAGTCTAAACCTACTGCCATGAAATTGCCTTGTGACTCAAAACCTTCACTCAGTTGGCTTATCTGTGATATGAGAATAGTGATAGTCAGTGATTCAGCTCATGAAATTTTTTTGAGAAACATATTATGTATTTGTGCCTAAGGGGAAAACAAAGAGCCTATTCAAGGAGAGGTATTTTTAAAATTTCAAAATATACCATTGAATTGTATTTTTTACTGGAAAGAACTTGAGTTTTCAGGATGCACAGTCTTGGGGTACAGCTAGTCTCATGTAAGAGGGAACACTCGGCCCCATCACACTGGGGTTAGCCCTTCCTGCCACTAGCCTCCTGTCATAGTCTCATCCTGCCAGTTGCTAATGATTCCTGAAAGGCTTGCTCTCACCTGTCCCATAGAAATCTCTTTTAAGACTTAAATCATGATTGTACCTTGGCTTTGGAGACAGTCTCCATGTTGCTGGCCAGGTCATCGATCTCCATCTTCATCTCGCTCTTCTCCTTCTCCAGCTTCTGCTTGACCCTCTGCAGGTTGTCAATCTGCTCCCCCAGCTCGGCCACACTGTCCGCGTGCTTCTTGCGAAGAGCGGCCGCCGTGGCCTCGTGCTGCAGGGTGGCCTCCTCCAGGTCCCTGCGCATCTTCTGGAACTCGGCCTCTCGCTTCTTGTTCATCTCAATCTGGGCGGAAGTGGCCCCGCCGGCTTCTTCCAGCCGCTCGCTGATCTCCTCCAGTTCCCGGGAGAGGTCTGAGCGCTGCTTCTCTGCTTTGGCGCGGGAGGCCCGCTCGGCCTCGATCTCCTCCTCCAGCTCCTCGATGCGGGCCTGGACGTGGGGAGAAGCTCATTGTGAGCTCCTTTGAGTTGGTAATTTTGTCATGATGGATGAGACTGACGGAAACCATGGACTTACCTGTAACTCCTTGATCTTCTTCTGCAGCTGCATCCCGAGGGCCTGTTCATCTTCAATCTTGCTTTGCAGATTGCTCATTTCAAACTCCTTCCTGTGAGGAGAGCAGCATGTTAGCTCAGGCCGTGTCCTCTTGCCAGTCTTCTTTTCTATGTGTAACTGAACATTTTTGTATGGCTGGTGATGAGGAAGTGCTAAGTGGGTGTTTTACAAGTCAGAAATGGACCATTTTCATTAAATCAAAAGTCAAAGATGTTATTTTTTTTTTCTGTATGCCGTGAAGCAATATTTTTGAGATCCAGACAATGAGCAGGTTACAATTGTATTCTCTCATACTCACTTTTTGAGTTTCTCATCCAGTTGCTGCTTATCATTTTCTATATCCATTGTGGATTCTTGGGCCAACTTGAGATCACCCTCCAGTTTCCTCTTGGCTCTCTCTAGGTCCATGCGAAGTTTCTTTTCTTGCTCCAAGGACCCCTCAAGCTGAATGTAAATAATGTTGAGTCAAAGAATTGCTTAGCTTACTTTCAAAGAAAATGTCCTTGATGGTCCTAGACTTACGTCATCCACTTGCTGCTCTAGCTTGGTCTTAGCTTTGGTCAGAGTGTTGACTTTGTCCTCTTCTGCCTGCAGGTCATCCAGAGTCTGCTGATGGGCCTCCTGGAGGGCCTTCTTCTCCTTGGTCAGCTTGGCGATGGTTTCATCCAGACCTGCCATCTCTTCTGTGAGGTTTTTCACCTAGAAAGGTTAAGAAAGAGATGATCTCTGCTGTAAAGCAGCCTAATTAGATGGCAGAGTCTCTATTTGCTGTATAGAAGTATATTTCATACCTTGTTCTCTGTGGCGTGTTTCTCCTTCTCAACCTTGGCCAGGGTCAGCTCAAGGTCATCTATGTCTTTCTTCAGTTCTGAACATTCGTCCTCCAGTTTCCTCTTCTTGGCCGTCAGCTCAGCATTGATCTCTTCCTCATCCTCGGCTCTCTCAGTCACCTCCTTGATCTTAGCCTCCAGATGGATTTTGGTTTTAATCAGCTGGTCACATCTTTCCTCTGCATCAGCCAAGGCATCGGCTTCCTGAGAAGGGATGGTAGACACTTTTAGGTCATGTTCTGTGGACCTTTTCAGATTTTATTAAGAATTGAAACCAAATAAGTAAATTGTACTTTAAAGCTTTAGGTTAATTTTTATTAGTTTTCCATCATTTAGGAAATATTTATTGGGTATTTAAGGCACTGGAGATTTTTAAAAAGGAATTTAAGTTACAATTCCTGGTGAAATTATAATAAAATAAACTTATTAATGATGAGTTTCAGGATACACTGTCCCAAAATATGGTACCTTGGCACAGTGAATATCTTAAGCTAAAGGAGTTTGAGAAAAGAGCAGAAACAGGAAGACCGCTCTGAACTATTCCTCTTGCCCCCTTTCCCTGAAACAAGTCATTAACCTTCTACGTGGAAGGTTCCCTCTGTACTGGGAGGAAAGAAGGTATTCTTCTTACAAGAGATGGGGAATTTAGGGCTGAGAAGGCTGTATAAACAAATCTTGTTAAACTAACTCTTATCTTTCTGTTTCTTCATCACTTACTACCCCAGTCCAGGCCCCTTTGTCTTGTCAGTTCTTCACGTATTTATCATTTCTTTATCTCAAAGGTATAAAAGCTCCATGCTCTGGTCACTTCTTTGGGTCTTCATTCTCTTATGAAGGCTTACATATATACATAAAAGTTAAAGTTTGTATGTTTTTCTCCTATCAATTGATCTTTGTCAGTCTAATTTTCAGACCTAGCCAAGGAACCCTAAGAGGGTCAATGAAGTTTTTTCACTCCCCTACATGATAACTCCCGGTGTTTGCAGTCAGATTCTTTACCATCTGAGCCACCAGGGAAGCCCAAACCTGATTCCCATAATTTCAGTTAGCTGTCTTTATTTAGTATTGTTTTCCAGAAAGGTTTAGTAAATGAAAAAAAAAAAAGAAAAAGAAATGGTTGGAGCATATTATACTGAGAGGAATTAATTGATTTTTGAAGGTATGATAAATCTGTCCCCAGTTTGAAAAACCTTGGACTCCATAAACCACAAGGGAAGTCACGGTGCCAACCCAGGTATTTATAATTCACTTTCATTTTTTTCTAGTTATGTGTCTAAAACATGTGCGCTCCCTAGAAGCAGTGTAGATTCCCTTCTGAACTCAGAGAACTAGACAGTAACTTTTAATATTTCTGTTGTTGATTTCATTGGTGGCAGCTGAAATTTTCTTGTCATTTGAGTCACAGAAATGGGATAGACAGTAGTGTTCATCAAATATCTCTTCCCAAGCCTCTGGAGATTTCTTAGGACATCAGAACAAGAGCATCAACTCATGCTTTGCATAATTGACACTATTTATAGAAAGTGCTGCCATTATCTTGGCAATGATATTTTTTCAGGTACTGGAGGATTCCTAAAGAGATAGTTGAGAGGGAAGTTCCCAGGGGGCCATAGATTTAAAAATTCACAATATTGGTTTCCAGTTGGTACATTTTCATCATAAAGTCTCCACCCTCTTCACTGTCTATATTGTTCTTTCTTCACTGTTCTTATTTGCATTTTTCAATGGGGGGAATCTTAGGGAGCAAAGATCACTTTATTTCCTGCCCATATTCTGCTAGGAAAAACACCAGGGGCAAAGGAAAATCACTTTTATTATTCTCTTCTCAACGGCACAGAATCCTCCGACAGAGCTATTCATAATACCGCATATGAAATTTTATGGAACACTTTGAGGATGGGAATTAGGAAAGACTGGTGATCAGTCCCTCAATAAAGTGCCATCTAGACTCTCCCCTTGTAGCTGCTGAATTGGAATTTTAGCATCAGATAGTAGACAATGGCTTCTGATACTCACAGACTGAACCTGGAGCTGTAGGTCATTTTTCTCTTGTGTCAGAGTCACCATTTTCTCTTCAAGTTCTTTCCTTTTTGCTTCTGACTTAGCCAGCTCTTCTTTGGTCTTCTCAAATTCTTCCTTCATGTTGGCCATCTCCTTCTCTGTCTCTGCACTCTTGAGAAGGGGCTTGATCTTGAAATACAGCTTCATCCAAGGCCAGTGCTTGACGTTCATGAAAGCACGGACATTGTACTGGATGCAGAAGATGGACTCTCTGTGATAGGAGCAGAAATGTTCAAAGTCAAGTATAACAGGAAACAGAATTACAGGGCATAGGCTGATGGGGTTAGAAAGTTTCCCATATAGTACCTCCTCTCCACCATCCTCTGGTACTCCACTCTTGCCAAGAACCCTCTGCACCTGGCCTGGGTTCGGGTAATCAGCTCGGCCAGCTTTTCATCTCGCATCTCTTCTAGGAGCCCCAGAAGACCAGCTTTGAAAAAGACCTGTGTATGGCCAGAGTTGCAGATCAGAAACTTTACACAGACTCCAAAGGGGCAGACATAGTGCCAGGTGGGCCTTAGAGACTATTACCTTGGTGTGACCAAATTTATACTGGGTGTGATCAACGTCAATGGACCCAAGGAGCTTCTCAGAAGCCTTCTTGCTGTCGATGAATTGTCCTTCAGGGATTGCACTTGCATTTAATACCTTGTATCTGTTTGAGCCAAACAAATAAGTGATATAGCTGTTGTCACCAACAAGAACTCTTTCTGCCTTACTATAGAAACAGTTGAAAGGTTGGGTAGTCTAACACATAACCAAGTAATCATATCTACCTCTTTATCTATTCTTTGTATATTCAAAGGGTGTCAAACTTTTGGTATATCAATATGGAATTTGTTAAATTTGTTGCTTTTTCCAGTTTTAATAGAAGTTATAAAGGATAGGCTTATTTCATTGAAAAATTAATAACAAGAACCTTGTGAAATAATTCACAGTGAGAAAGGCTGACCTCTGTTTGAAGTCCGCGTATAGGATCCTGCTGGGGAAGCCCTTCCTGCAGATGCGGATGCCCTCCAGCACCCCGTTACACCTTAGCTGGTGCAGGACCAGCTCGTGCTCCATGGCCCCTAAAAAAAAAGATATGTTTTCCATAGAATAATCTCCTGAGAAGTCACGCTGGAGCTTGTCTGGGTATCAGATGTGCCTTACCAGGAGTTTTAGTTTCATTGGGGATGATACAGCGTACAAAGTGGGGGTGAGTGCTCCTCAGGTTGGTCATCAGCTTATTCAGATTCTCCTGTGGACCCATATGCATATCTTGTTTAAAATGCTGCATTTTCATACATTCATATTTATAGACATAATTGTCACCATCCATGACATTTAATTCCAGTGAATAGTATCTAGATTGAATTTGCCAAGGGTTGCCTCTGAAAATAGCTCTATTTTCCCTATCTTTGTGCATTATAAACTTGCTTTTGAAGTGGTTGTTCATTCCTGTTGAATTTCCTAGTCTATGTTGTAAATTTATGGCATATTAACATATGGAAATACTCCACCCATTATGTTTTACCGAGATATGGAGTCTGATTTACAAATTCAGAGTCTTCTTCCAACTCACCCTTTTCTTTCTTTTCCCAGCTTTTCAATTGTATCTGCTTCTCTAGCACAAGTTTATTCTTTATAATTACATAGCTTTGCCCTCCTGCTGGTTTCATAGAAAAGGGTCTTATAATGCCTGCTTCTGGGAATTGGCAGAAAATGGACAGCCATATTACCAAGTGTGAGAGATCATTCACCCTATGGAAATCCTGAGTTTTCAGAATAACTGGAACTTCAGTTATTATAGATAGAATTCTGAAAAGATAAATACATTTTCCTTAAGAGGTGTTTCTTAGCACACCTTTTCTGATTTCTTATTTTCTTCTTTTAGAACAGCCTCCAAATCCTACCACTATTTTTCTACCCTCACCTTTCAAAATCCACTCATTTTAGGTCTGTGCCAAGATGCACCTAAGCCTCTACCTCAGTTAGATGCCCCCAGAAACTCAAGAAAATCTCTTGATTTGCTTTTCCAAGAAGAGCCTTTTGTGTGTCGAATGACTATATTTCCCAGCCCCAATATTGAATGTTACCATCTTATACTGAGTCCAACCTTCTGGCACCTGTGTTTCCTATCTGCTGACTGTCTCTTCCAAGTTGCCCCAAACCTTCCTGAGAGACTCAGCGCCACTACCTCTGCTGCTCGGGCTCCTTGAGTTACATTCAGTTCTAGAATACTTGCAGAACTACTTTCCCTTCCCCACACAGTAAATTCAGATTTAATTTCCTGAATCTAATTAGAGAGAGAAAATGGAGTCCATACCCTGAAAAGAGCAGACACGGTCTGGAAAGAAGAACCCTTCTTCTTGCCACCTTTCTTTGCACCGCCGCCCTCTGAGGGGAAGAGAAACCACAGGCACTCATAGTACAGGCTTCCTTTGTCTCATTTTATACCTTCAATAAGCATGAATTCTGTTGGTAATTACCTGCTTCAGCAGATGCTGCGCCAGAGAACAGGAAAGCCAGAGTCTTCACTGAAGACTTCTGGTACAGCCCGACCACCGTCTCATTCAGGGGGTCCTTGTTCTTGTCCAGCCAGCCAGTAATGTTGTAGTCCACTGTTCCCGCATAGTGAATGAGGGAGAAGTGAGCCTCAGCCTTGCCCTTGGCAGGTTTGGGTTTCTGGAAGTTGTTGGACTTTCCAAGATGCTGTTCATAAAGCTTGTTCTTGAAGGACATGTCCGTGGCCTTGGGGAACATGCACTCCTCTTCCAGGATGGAGAAGATGCCCATAGGCTGAGAGAAGAAAAGAAACATGCCACTTGAATTGTCTGCCTGCAGAAATAATGGGTAGCATTCTGATCCTACTTGAGTAAATACATTGTATCATTCTTTACAGTTAGTGAAAACTGATTTCTTTGGTCAGAAGTTGTTAAATGGCAAGTATTAATTGGGTGCCTATCAATACCCAGGTGTGTGCTGGGCTCTGGCATATGATGGAGAGTAAGATGAACAAGGAAGGACCTCCGGTGGAGTTTGTGTCTTTGCCCCAAAGCCTTGGAGCAATGTTTCTCCAAGTGTGACTTGCAAGTGGGTTGTGTCAGAAACACCTGGTAATAATGCAGATTCTGAGACCCTATCCGACCCTTTCCCCAAAAGATTTCTAGGAGCGAGCTTAGGGGAATGTGCAGGTTTACTCAGTACTTGTGGGGTCTTTGGCACAACTGAGAGCCCCTGCTTTGAAGTACTAGGAACTCTGCCTTCAAATGCCAGCAGGAATGACTCCAAAACTGACAAAGAAATAAGTGAATCATGGTCTCCTCGGATCTCTTTAATAAGGAAAGATGGTTTAAGAATCAGACTTGTCATCAGACTATGAGGAAGGGTAGAGTTCTGGACTCTAGGAAAGACTCAGTCTCCTTTTACCAGATCATCTACCTCAGAGTTGGCCAAAGGACCTTCCCTGATCTTAGTTACCAATAGAAACCTTTTACCCGAGTGTGCAGTGAGATTTGTGATTTTCCTCTAAATACGGGTCAGCAGTGTGACCTGTGGTCTGAGACAGGAAGGCGAACCTTCTCGATGAGCTCGATGCAGGCGGCCAGGTCCATCCCGAAGTCGATGAACTCCCACTCGATGCCTTCCTTCTTGTACTCCTCCTGCTCCAGCACGAACATGTGGTGGTTGAAAAACTGTTGCAGTTTCTCGTTGGTGAAGTTGATGCACAGCTGCTCAAAGCTGTTGAACTAAACAAGTAGGAAAAAGAAATGAACATTCTTCTTGTGATAGCAGCTTCTCTTTGAAAGGACTCTTCTTCCATAGTTAGCCTAACTGCTCCCTGCATGAAAACACCACCTGACTCAGAGCGATGTCCCCATACGCAGAAGCCAAAGAGGTTCTAAGACACGGGTGAACCTTGCAAATACTAGGCTGAGCGAAGGAAGCCAGGTTCAAAGCTCCAAGTAGTGTATGATGTCATTTACATGAAATGTCCAAAATAGGCACATCCATACAGGCAGAAAGCAGATTTCCAGGGGATGGGGTAAGAGGGAAATGGGAAAGAAGTTGCAGGTTTGCACTGTCCTTAGCACGCTTATTTGAAGGCTTGTGGATTACTCTTCATATTATTGCTTGGTACCAGATTATTCCTTTCTTCCCATGTTGGGTTGAGGATTTCTGGAAATGCTTTCATTCCTAAACCCAGAAAATCTCATCCAGTGTCCATGAATGCACTCATAGAGAAAGGTGTGGAAATGAGACCTCTGGATCAGACATACCTGAGACACTGCTGTTGGGGAGAAGACTTGGGTAAACTGTATGGGATGTATTCTGTCTCAGGCAGATGAATTTGAGTTTCTTTACCATGCCATTTCCATCCCTGCTCCTGGCCAGGGAGGGCAGGTAGGAATCTCAGAATTGTGCTTTGAATTTGTCATTATATTCCCCATGGCCATTGTCACCCTCATCACCTTCTTTATCATTTACTAAATGCTAAACTATGTGCTGGGGGACAGTGCTTAGGTCTTTAAATCCACAAATCTTACAATGGCAAAAGATTTACAGAAATAAGTGTGTTATCTGGAGCTTTCTATATAGGTCCTAGGTGAATTTACCCTGTTTGGGGTCAATACCATTTTCATTATCTAAGTTCACAGAGGTGCAGTTTGAGCCCAGATCTCTCTCATCCCAAAGCTGATGTCCTTTCATGGACTTTTGATCACCTTTCATGTGTCAGTTCAGTTTGTAGTGTAGCTATTTTCATGGATCTTTTTAAACATTTACTGTGGCAGAAAGATTTGTAAGTTTTCCTCCTGCTAAGTTCTGCTTACTTACATCAAAGATCTCAAAGCCAGCGATGTCCAAGACCCCGATGAAGTACTGCCTGGGTTGCTTGGTGTCCAGCTGCTGGTTGATGCGGGTGACCATCCAAAGGAACATCTTATCATAGACGGCTTTGGCAAGAGCACCCACTGCATTATATACCTTCATGGACAAAGTAATGATCATTGCCATTAAAAAAGGCATGGTGTGAAGACCTGGGAAGGATGTGATTCACAGAGGCTGTGCACTTACCTGCTCTACAGTCTGGCCTTTGGTGACAAACTCATTGCCGACCTTGACCCTGGGGTAGCAGAGGGCTTTGAGCAGGTCCGCAGAGTTCAGACCCTGGAGGTAGGCAGCCTTGTCAGCAACTGCAGAGACACAATTCAGACATCCAGCATGGCCTACTGTGGCCGCAAAACACCTAGGGGCAGAGTAAGGAGGGAATCACTGCTACATGGGGTTTGATTTGTGTGTCCATCAGATGCTCAGGTGTAAAGGAGACATGAGTTTGGAGTTGCCTATATTCTCTCATTCAACACAGTTGGGGGTTCATTGGTACCTTCAGTGCCATCTGGTTCTGCTTGCTCCTCACGCTGCTTTTGCTTGAATTTCAGGTTCCCATAATGCATTACTGCCCCTGTGAGCTTGTAGATGGACACTCTTTCATCAGAAGTGAAGCCCAGGATTTCAATGGCACTCTGCCAGGAGAGGTGAGAGGATAGAATTGGGACATAAGACACTAACTTATTTAGGAGACTTTGTACGGTGTCCTGAATCACACCTACAGCAGGGTTGTCACTCTCATTCCCATATATAACAACTCTTTTTAAAAACTGCATGTGAAACTTACGTCTGTGGCCATCAACTCTTCTTGGTCATCGATGCTAGGGACTGTGATCTCCCCTTGACTCACAAAGGCGTAGTCATATGGGTTGGTGGTGATTAGGAGCATTTCTGGGTACATAGAATTTAGGGTGTATGTTTTGCATTAGAGGAACTAATAAAGATGTTAGCTTTTAACTTAATGCATTTAAGCTCTTGCGTACCAATTAGCTCTGGCTTCTTGTTAGACATGATCTGATAAAAAATATGGTAGCTTCTTTCTGCCTTCAGCTGGAAAGTGACTCTAGACTTCTCCAGAAGATCTGCAATGGCAAGTGGACATGGGATTAGAGGGAAAACTGATAAAGTTCTTGGAGTGACTTTGGATCATGGGGTCATGAACTAAAAATTTCACTGGCCCCTTGTGATATCAGCTGAATGGTCCCATGAGGTACCAGTGATTTTGTCTCTACCACTGTGGTTACTCTTACCACCTCTTGAAGGAAACTCATGTTCCCTGGCTCAAGACATATTCACCTCTCATGCAGAAGTTCCTTGACATTTTGGGTATAATTGATTCATGATAACATGTTCCTCCTCAGGGTCTCTGCTCACTTTATAACAGAGGGGTTATTACTAAGAGCAAGATTTATCAAGCTCACACTAAGGAAGAAATCTCACACTAAACCCAACTAATGCACCCCTAAGCTTAGTCTTTTCTTAGAAAAATTTGAAATGTCTTGTGAGGCTGGAATTCTTCTGACAAGCCCAGCAACTCCTGGCAGATTCTGCAGCCCCTGACTGAAGTGGGTGAAGCACACCTCTGGCTCTAGTTAGACTAGCATTTCCCAGGGGCGTGTTTGGCAGTGAGTGGTGTTGCACAGGCTCCAGTCCCAGTATGAGCTGTAAGATGTTCCTCCAATCCATCACTGTCACTCTGGATCCTGTTTAGGAGGTCGTGTTACTCACATGTTTCAATATCAGCAGAAGCCAGCTTCCCTGTGGTACCGAAGTGGATCCTGATGAATTTACCCTTGCAAGTGAAAAAGACGATGTTATATATAAAACTGGAAGCACACAGTAAAAGAGATTGAAATAATAACACAGACAGCCCTCTCTGGCATCTAAAAGAACACCCTTCTGTGACCAGAAACTTACAAAGCGAGAGGAGTTGTCATTCCTCACGGTCTTGGCGTTGCCAAAGGCCTCCAGCAGGGGGTTGGCACTGATGATCTGATCCTCCAGAGTCCCCTGCCAAGGCAAGAGCAGTGCTCACATCTGGGGCTTGGGAGTTTCTTACCTGACAACCCACACGCTGACCTGGCAACCTGACCCACCTGCATTTTGCCTGAAGTTGGTTCCTCCTTCTTCTTCTCCCCAGTGACTGCAATTGTTGCAAAGTACTGGATGACACGTTTCGTGTTCACAGTCTTTCCTGCCCCGGATTCTCCGCTGTCAAACAGTTATCAAATATATGTGAGAATTTAAGCTCTATGACAAGTGAAACTGCTTCCTTTATCACCCTCGACTATCCAATGTGCCTGTCTTTATATGTCTTTGTCAGAGCCCCTAGGTTTTTCTCTTCAGCCCGTGTGTAGCTCGTATTATTTCTGTTGCTTTGCATTGATGAAAAGCTGAGACATTCAATCATTAATCATGCAGCACTTGTTTCTTGAGTGCTTAAAATGTGTCAGACTCTCTTCTATGTGCTGAGGCCAGGGCTTGAGGAGTCCAAAAAGCAACTACTCAACCATTATGTAGTAAATGAAATGATTAGTAAAAACTCTCTGAAGCAATGCATGCGTTCTTTTGCTTCCTTAGACTAAAGATACTCCCAAGTTAGGTCTTTGAAGGACTAGACATTCCTCCAGTAAGCCTTGAAAATGAACCACTGGTAATATTCACAAAGTGTCCAGCTTTTAGAAGGTGTATATGCTCGCTGTCCAGTACTGGGTTCTGGCCATGTGTGGACATAGTGCTTTACATCTAATCCCTGGAAAGCTCTGGGACTTTTAAGGTTGGTCTAGCAAATGATATAATTTGGGACATTGCTATTTTACATTTGCATGCAATCCGAACCCTATAATAATAACAATATTTAGTTCCTGGCTGATTTGCCATTGGTTTAATACGGGGACATGAACTAATTTATTCCTTTGATTAGTCATTTTCCCAGTGAAAATAAAATTGAAGTGTCAGAATAATAATACATACGTGATCAAGATAGACTGATTCTCCCGATCTAGAAGAAAAACAGTGGACAATCAGCTTATCTACCAGTTACTTACACAGAACTTCCTACAGGGGAACACTGAGGGCATTGAGTGTAAGTGTCATATTCAGGAGAATTTTTCAGTATATTATTATAAAGGTACATGTGACGTTGTTATA
This sequence comes from Oryx dammah, assembly GCF_014754425.2. Classification (NCBI taxonomy): domain Eukaryota; kingdom Metazoa; phylum Chordata; class Mammalia; order Artiodactyla; family Bovidae; genus Oryx; species Oryx dammah. The sequence goes on along the minus strand of NW_024070192.1, from coordinate 32,735,610 downwards.
ACTCTCAAGCTGGAGAAGAGAAAAGTTAAAATGTTGTCACATTTTAAACTCCTTGAATTCCGCAGATAGTGTGTCCTGGTTTAAAGGAAAGAGCAGTTCTTTCCAGAGGCACAGTTGTTAGTTGTTATCTCTAGGCTCCAATGGCCTGCTCTTCATGGACAAATGCATGTAACTGAGAAAGGCACAGTACACTAAGGGTTCGGACTGTATGTCATAGTTCCAATTAGTGTTAATCAGGTCAAGATTGAGATTTAGTTTCCAAATAGATCAATCTCACACAGACACACAAACACGCATACACACATCTATCTGTCTCAAGATCCCAGACTGCAACGCTAACTCTGATCAGGCTTCCCAGAGTAGGCCATTGGGTCAAAGACAGATCAGAGAGGATGGCTTAATCAGAATAAAGTCCTCTGGAGAGGGGCCAGTAACAGCTTCCATTTGAATGCTGTAGTCCCCCAATACCATTTCATTCAGAGAGAGGCTGCTATCTCTGAAATGGGTTCTGATAACTTTAAAGACATAACAACATTTCTTAAACCATCTAATTCAAAATCAACAAGAAACTTGGGTACTAAAATGATTGAACATATATTTTTCATTTCTGTTCAGATAATACTATTCAGCTCTAACTTAACCTTTTTTGTTACTTGAATATATAAAATGAATCATGTGTTTCTCAGCAAGGAGACTGTAAACAAATTAAACGTAATTGGGTTGGAGCAGCAGTGTGGTCTGGTAAAGTTGTGGAGGTGGAATCAGGAGAACCGAGGTTTTTTCCCACACTTGACAGTGTGTGCATGCCTGTTCTTTCCTCACTTTTGGTGTGCAACTAGGGGGCTTGGATTTGGATTTGGTTATTTCTACAGGTCTTTTTATGTTTTAGCTTCCCCATTTTGTGATTATAGATGGTGAAATAATTTGTATGAAAAACAGTCAAGGCTCGTACCAGTCAGCATGAACTGATAGGCGTTGTCAGAGATGGAGAAGATG
>NW_024070192.1:32598640-32724614 GCF_014754425.2 Oryx dammah | reverse complement strand
ATGCGGTTGGCGTGGTTCAGCTGGATCTCCATTTCATTGAGGTCTCCCTCCATCTTCTTCTTGAGCCTGATGGCATCATTCCTGCTCCTGATCTCAGCATCCAGCATGGTCTGCATGGACTCCACGACTCTAACGTGGTTCCTCTTCAGCTGGTCAATTTCCTCATCCTTTTCAGCAATTTTCCTGTCAATTTCAGACTTGACCTGGTTCAGCTCCAGCTGGATACGCAGGATCTTTCCCTCTTCGTGTTCAAGAGATGCCTTAACAACAGCAAGAGGGTGACGTTAGCAGGGAGTGGACGCATTTGGCAGCTTTTCTGCACACCTTTCCTTCCGCTAATTTTGTGCCATTTAGTCTTCTGTTCAGTGTATGTGGCTAGTCCTAATTCTTTTCTGAATTTGTTTACAATGTACATTTTGACTCATACCTCTGCTTCCTCTAAGGCAGCCTGAATTTCACACTTTTCTTGTTCCACTTGCTTCTTTATTTTCTCCAGTTCATGCATACGTTTCCCTCCTTCTGCGATCTGCTCCGTGAGGTCAGAGATCTCCTCTGTTTGGGTGAAAGACGGGAAGAGACTTGATCAGACAGAAAACACAAGAGAAAGGTACCTCCAAGGCATGAAAACTATTCAAAGTGAAAGGGACTCACGCTGCAAGTTTTTGTTCTCTCGTTTCAAAGTTTCTAGCTGATCCAAGGACTCCTCGTAGGCATTCTTCATCTTAAACAGCTCGGTGCCCAGAGAGCGGGCCTCCTTCTGAGCCGCCTCGAGCTCGGCGTGGGTTTCCTCATACTTCTGTTTCCATTCTGCCAGGATCTGAAACACACACCAAAAGAAGTTACCTGGCTGGAAAGGATAGAGGACAGCGGTGGAGACCAGAGGCTGCTGCAGAATTTACCTTGTCAAAGTTCCTTTGCTTTTTGTCCAGGGCTGCGCAGGCAGCGTTTGTCCTCTCCACGTCAAGCATGAGGTCCTCAACCTCATTCTGGAGCCTCTGCTTGGTCTTCTCAAGGGAGGCACATTTGGCGTTCACAGCTTCCACGTGTTCCTCAGCAGCCTGCAGACGCTGAGCCAGTTTCTTCCTTGAAGATTATGCATGGTTGTAGAGAGAAGGAAACCAAACCGAGAATTATGAACTGTTACCATGCTGAAAAGTGTGGGGAACTTCATATTAAAAATCTCCTTCATTCAAAAAAATATTGATGAGCTCCTTTTATGAACCAGATGCTGAGTACACAGCAGCGAATAGGACAGAAAAGGTCCCTGCCTCATGAAGCTTCCAAACAAGTGAGAGAGATAAGCAATAAGCAAGTCAGAAAATGCATAACAACTTATTGCAGATGTAAAGTGCAGTGAAGGAAGATAAAATGGAGTAAGGGGTGGGCAGCTATTTTTACATATTCAGGGAAGTCCTTTCCGAGGAGTTAATGTTTGAGTCAAGATCTAAAAGAAGTCAGAGAGAGCCAGAGGGAGATCTGGTCGGGGAGATTGTTCCAGACACAACAGGGGCTAACAAATTCCTGAAGCATCAATGAGCTTGGTGTGCTTGACAGCCAGCAATAAGGCTGATTATCTGTGTGCTTGTTATTCTTTGTTTTTCTAACTAGATTTTAGGCTCAGAGGTCGGTGATGGTGTTTGCTTTATTCATGTCCTGTTCTCAGGGGCTGATAATGCCTGGCAGTAGGAGCTAATTAATGAATGTTTGCGAGTTAATCCACTGAATCTTCAACGGTTCCGTTTCTGTGATTTGATGTTCAACATTCTCTGCACATTCTCTCATATCTGAGCACATACTTGGCCTCCTCCAGCTCCTCCGTGCGCTGGATGGCGTCCGTCTCGTACTTGGTCCTCCACTGGGCCACCTCGCTGTTGGCCTTGGACAGCGCCCTCTGCAGCTCGGCCTTGGATTCCTGCTCCTCCTCGTACTGTTCGCGCAGCAGGTCGCAGTCGTGGCGGGCGGACTGCAGGCCGTGGGCCAGGGCGTTCTTGGCCTGCGAAGAGAGTTATATGTTCATTTTACTGAATACTTAGTGTTTAATTCTTAAGCTTCAAAACCCTGTAAAAGTTGGTATAATGGACTCCAATTAGGGTCAGGTTAGGGGGAAATGAGTCTTATCCAGTTACCTTTATCTCCTCTTCAAGTTGCCTCTTTAATTCCTCAATCTGTTGAGTAAATGCTTGTTTGCCCCTTGATAACTGAGACACCAGAGCTTCTTTCTCATCTAGCTGACGTGAAAATTCACCTGATAGGCAAAATGATATGGCACCACTTGTTAAAGCGAAGAAAAGGTTTTGCAAGCCCATATGAGAAATAAGTTGAAAATCTCAACACCCCCTTTTCAGCTGAGCGCTCGGTGGTTGAATTCTCTATTGACATCGTCATGCTTGATGTCAAATTTCTGATTTTTATGGTGAAAATAACCTAAATGAATAAATACAGCTTAACTTCTCTTTGTCTTCTCCATTACTGATTCTTTCAGGGTTACATTATTGGGCAAAACCTGTTAATAACTGTCAAAGAAGGGAGTTAAACTTTTTAATTCCACATTGGCCCTGTTTCATAAGGCTTTTGAGAGACTGGGTTATCCACTGCCCTATGCAGGAATTTGGTTCATTCTGGTTTAGCTAAAAAGCATGATCTAAAATAGAAGCCCTGGACCCATGATGGAAAGACCCTTGACCCCAAGCATCCCCTCCATGCGGCCAAATCCTCAAAGCCTTTGTGGAGCAGAGCTTGGCCCAGTCCTATGGAAGTCTTCACCTCAGCATCGTCCCTAAGTAACCTTGCACGTGGGAGAGTCTGAGCTGTCCGGTGAATCACATGTCCTAAGTTGCTTTTATTAGGCTCTCACATATCAGTTGTTTTAGACCACATCATCTCCACTTTTAGGCCTCATGAAGGAGGAGAGAGTTACCAGATTCAGTCTGCAAGCGTCCCCTCTGGGCCGTCAGGTCATTGATCAGCCGCTGCTGCTCCTCCTCCTTGGATTTCAGCTCACTCACTTGGTCCTCCAGGGTTCGGCACATCTTCTCTAGGTTTCCCTGTGAGAGGAAAAGTGGAAGAAGCAAGTGCAGACATTTTAATAACATTTCCCTACAGCTACTGTTTCTTCTAAAATAGAAAAAATTTATTTTGACATAGAAAATAAATTCTCTTGTATGTAATATATAGGAATTTTTTCTGTATCTTTTGTAATATGATTGCTGTCCTAAGGTGAAGACACACATTGGGAGTTTTAAAAAGCTAATTGTGAAGCTTCGTTTATTATTCCAGGCATTCCTTGTATTATCACTCTTCACAGATATTTTTTTAAAACAAATTTAGTGTTTGGGCAACCCTGTATCCAGTATTTATCAGCACTATTTTTCCAATAGCATTTGCCCACTTCATGTCTCTGTGTCACGTTTTGGTAATTCTCACAATATTCAAGCTTTTCTTCATTATTATATTTGTTTCAGTGATCTGTGATCTTTGATGTTGGCACTGTGACTCATTGATGGTTCAGATGATGGTTAGCATTTTTTTTTTAAAGCAAGAAAGCATTTTTAAATGAAGGGAGGCATGTTTTTTAGGCATAATGCTGTTGCACACTTAATAGACTACAGTATAGTGTAAACATCATTTTTATATGCATTGGGAAACCAGGGAATTTGAGTGACTTGCTTTATTTTGATATTTGCTTCATTGTGGTGGTCTGGAACCAAACCTGCAATATCTCTGAGGTCTGACTGTGATTAAAAAAAATTAAAGATCATGTACTAAAGATTTTGTGAAAAATATAGTGACATATTTTCAAAAAGCATTTATAAATACTTCACTGCCTACTTATGTACAGTGAAATTGCATGTTGGATAGCTGAGAATTTTGGAGACCTGTGTTCCCCAGTTGGAGTGCTAGAGAACACGGACAGCCTGGTTCACTGCAGATGTTGTTGTATGTTAATAGTGTGGTGGGGTTAATATGCTCAGCTACTTTGAATTTTAGTTTCTTCTTATGATTGAGTGGAAATAATTTAAGTACTGGAATCTTTCTTGTTTACCTCCTGGATTACTGCCAAGAACAAATCACCTATGTGTAAAGGCCCTATGCAGACTGTGACATGCACATAACGGGTGATTGCTGTTAATAACAGTTTCTCAGACTCTGCAGTACCTTGGCTTTAGAGATCGTTTCCACATTGCTAGCAAGGTCATCTATCTCCATCTTCATCTCGCTCTTCTCCTTCTCCAGCTTCTGCTTGACCCTCTGCAGGTTGTCAATCTGCTCCCCCAGCTCGGCCACACTGTCCGCGTGCTTCTTGCGAAGAGCGGCCGCCGTGGCCTCGTGCTGCAGGGTGGCCTCCTCCAGGTCCCTGCGCATCTTCTGGAACTCGGCCTCCCGCTTCTTGTTCATCTCAATCTGGGCGGAAGTGGCCCCGCCGGCTTCTTCCAGCCGCTCGCTGATCTCCTCCAGTTCCCGGGAGAGGTCTGAGCGCTGCTTCTCAGCTTTGGCGCGGGAGGCCCGCTCAGCCTCGATCTCCTCCTCCAGCTCCTCGATGCGGGCCTGGAGGTAGGGAGAAGCTTAATGTTAGCTTCTTTATGCTCATAACTGTGGCTCTTTGAGCCAGACTGATAGAAATATGAACTTACTTGCAACTCTTTGATCTTCTTCTGCAGTTGAATGCCAAGTGCTTGTTCATCTTCAATCTTGCTTTGCAAATTGCTGATTTCAAACTCTTTCCTTTTTGAAAAGTAGTAATGGGTAACAGTTGAGTCCATAGTCAATATTGGAAGCAAGTCCATAAACAATTCTTTCATACTTACTTTTTGAGCTTTTCATCAAGTTGTTGTTTTTCATTTTCAATGTCCATTATGGACTCTTGGGCCAACTTGAGATCACCCTCCAGTTTCCTCTTGGCTCTCTCTAGGTCCATGCGAAGTTTCTTTTCTTGCTCCAAGGACCCCTCAAGCTAAATACAAATAATGCTGAGTCAAAAGAATTGCTTAGCTTCCTTTCAAAGAAAATGTTCTTGACAGTCCGAGACTTACGTCATCCACTTGCTGCTCTAGCTTGGTCTTAGCTTTGGTCAGAGTGTTGACTTTGTCCTCTTCTGCCTGCAGGTCATCCAGCGTCTGCTGGTGGGCCTCCTGTAGGGCCTTTTTCTCCTTGGTCAGCTTGGCGATGGTTTCATCCAGACCTGCCATCTCTTCTGTGAGGTTTTTCACCTTAGGAAGTAAAAACACTTTGCATTACATGTTACATTTTGGTGGCTTCTGTTTTTTGCTTGTATTGCCTAGTAATGATAAAAACGTAAACTTTCCTTGTATGTTTCATACCTTATTCTCTGTGGCGTGTTTCTCCTTCTCAACCTTGGCCAGTGTCAGCTCAAGGTCGTCTATGTCTTTCTTCAGTTCCGAACATTCGTCCTCCAGTTTCCTCTTCTTGGCCGTCAGCTCAGCATTGATTTCTTCCTCATCCTCTGCTCTCTCAGTCACCTCCTTGATCTTAGCCTCTAGCTGGATTTTGGTTTTGATCAGCTGGTCACATCTTTCCTCTGCATCAGCCAAGCCTTCAGCTTCCTTGAGTTGAAAGCAAAATCAAAATTCAGAAGTAAGAATGAAGTATTATACAATGATAACAGTATAAATCTCCCCCATTAATTCTTTGGATTAAACTTTTATGAAGCACCTGCCATGTGTGATTGCCAGATACTCCACATTTTGGGTAAAACAAAATGTATCAGGCATTGTTCTATTCATTTAGAAGAATACATTCTATAGTAGGTTAGAAAGCTTAACCCCAACAAGCTATCATTAATTCAGAAAGCCATTAGTGACATAAAAGATCAGAGAAGTTGTTTCAGATATGATTTAATGAATGAAGTGGCATTTGAGTTGGGCTTTGAGAGATGGGTAGGACTTGGTTTTGTAGAAATGAACTTATTGGGGGAAGGATCAGGAGAAGAGAAAGCATTCTAGCAGAAGTTTCCAGATGTAGCCACTACTAGCAAATTATTTCCCTTTGTAGTCTTGGAGGATGATCCTGGTTATGATGCTTTAAATTCTAATTGAGGCATTAAGTAATCAAATTCCTAGCAACCTATGTTTCTACTTAAGAGGGTTGGGGGTGGATGGAAACAAGAGAGAAATTGATAGATACATTCATCAGTGAGCCTCCATATCAGTCTTTGGATACATAAAAGAATAAAATGTGCTGCACATAGACAGGTAGTGAGCATGGTAATGTAGGACAGTATCTAAGTGATTCTCTAGGGACAAGAGAAGAGAATTCAGGATAGCTTTGAAGGGAATGGGGACAGAAAAACATCTCTTTTCCCTTCTGTAATCTAAAGGAAGGAGTTATTACACCACCCCAACTTGACAGAAGAGACCAATCTTAATCAGCAGGAAAAAATATATGATTTTGTGATGAGTAAATTATACCAAACCAATTCAGTTCACTTCAAATGAAAGACAGTCTCATAAATCACATTTCAGAGTTAATGAAAGCAGTTGTAAAAGGATCCGTTCAGGCATAGCAATGAGCAGGCTGGATGGAGGGAGAGAACTGGGGGGAGATAGAGCAAGTTGGGCGCTGGTGCAGCAACCCGAACATTTTATGATGCGGCACTGACTGTGGAGATGGATTGGAAAGAGCAAGTCTCAGTTTTAGAGATCAATAACAAACAATAATTCAGTAAAAACTGATGTAGAATACTGTCCTTTGTCAGCTGTACACACTGTGATTTAAGATTCATAAACTCTAGAAGTTCAAGGAAGTTTCAGAGAAAACAAATCACTTTCTCCATACTGTTCTCCCTTTTTGTATTTGGGCTAGTTTCATGGTAAAATCCCTTTCAAAGACTATCTTCAAAGGAAAAAGTAGTCATTAACGCTGTAGTTTGATGAAACTGTACAGAATAGAAGACAGTGGCCAGTTCTAGCTCATTACCTTGGTTCTGGTTTGGGGGCATTTACTGGGCGATGAAGGAATATGGACTTTATTAACACCATCAGAGCACTTTAACCTTCTCCCGCCAGTGCATGTCTCTGATACCCAGCTCACTGCTACTAGTGACTAGAGTTGTACGCTTGTATCCTGATTAGCAGCAGTACATAGGATGATACCACCGCTTGCATCCTGATTAGCAGCAGTACCTAGGATGATACCACCACTTACAGCCTGAACTTGGAGCTGCAGGTCATTTTTTTCTTTCAATAATGACACCATCTTTTCTTCCAGTTCCTTCCTTTTTGCCTCTGACTTGGCCAGTTCATCCTTGGTTTTCTGGAACTCTTCCTTCATGGTGGCCATCTCCTTCTCCGTCTCTGCACTCTTCAGCAGGGGCTTGATCTTGAAGAACAGTTTCATCCAGGGCCAGTGCTTGACATTCATGAAGGCTCGGATGTTGTACTGGATGCAGAAGATGGACTCCCTGAAATTTAACCAATGCGAATTAGATGCTGTGTGGATGATGGAATGAGATGAAATCTTGGCAATGAGAGTTGGACGTTCTGCCCTCCACCATGTTCCTCACCATGTTCAAAAACACAAACGAAAGAAATTGTATTTGGGGATGGTGGTCAACGACTCAGCAGTCCTTCATTTCTCTTCACTGGTGCTTCTCAAACTTTGGTGTACATAAGAATCAGCTAAGACCTCGTTAAAATACTGATTCCTGGGCTATTTCCCTAGAGATTCAGATTCAGCAGATATGGATGGGGCCAAAAATGTGCATTTTTAACAAGTTTGTAAGAGATGCTGATGATACAGGTCCAAGGACCACCCTTTGAGAAGTACTGCTCTGCTTCAGTGCTTTGCAAACTTTCCTGTGCGAACACCACTGAGAGCAGTGAAGGGGGATAGGGACCCCTGCCAGGTGTGAGGCACAGGATAAAGAGGCTCATTAAAAACTCAGTTTCTTGGAAAAATCTCTGGTTTTATATTTTAATGTTGTATGATTTTTGCATTCTATTCTTTAATATCATCATGTTTGTTTTAATATAAATTATTTTTTAAAATTGCCTTCATATATGGGCAATTGCCCAAATATATACACAAATATATAGGGGGGTTATGATCAAACTTATTTTTAATGAAATAGAATATAGTAGAAAATATTAGCAGAACTACAGGTGATAGAAAATCTGTTTCATGTAAATTATGTATTTACACACATAGGTATGCATGCAAGTATCAGTGTAAAATACATTTCTCCCTGTGGATCCTATTCATATGTGTCCTACAGTTTGAGACATCGGACCTGTAGTCTTAGAGCTCTGTCACTGCATCAGATTAGATCACTAAAAAGAGAGATACCTTGGTGAAATTGTATTAACTTATTGAAAAAGTTCTTTCAGCTATTTTGCCCTTAATATTTTAAATCATAATAATTCAATAATATGAGTGATCAGACAAAGAAGTTGTTTCTGCAATTTATGTAAAACTGCTGTTGAAAATAAACGTGTGCTCTGCAGTTCAATATCTTATTTAATTACCTACCCAGTAAATTCATATTAGAACCAAGTGCTGGGGCAACATTTTGCCTCTGCTTGCTCAATGGTATATTTTCTTGTTAGATGAGACTTACACATCTCTCTCTCTCTCTTTTTCATTATGCTTCTCTCTTTTAAATTTTTTTACTTTTTCTTTTTTACCCAAGCATTCAGTTTATTCCATGGTGATTGCTACCTTAAGTACTTTGGTATATGTGTATCTCCAGCTCAGCATCAGACTCTTATTCAATCCCTCTTACTCTGGTGGACTTATGATATCTGAGTCTTAATTGTAAGCCACCTCAAATGTGTTTCTGAAGAAGGAAAGTATGACTAAATAAGCAATATGTTTGTATACCTCCTCTCCACCATCCTCTGGTACTCCACTCTTGCCAAGAACCCTCTGCACCTGGCCTGGGTTCGGGTAATCAGCTGGGCCAGCTTTTCATCTCGCATCTCTTCTAGGAGCCCCAGAAGACCAGCTTTGAAAAAGACCTGTGTATGGCCAGAGTTGCAGATCAGAAACTTTACACAGACTCCAAAGGGACAGACATAGTGCCAGGTGGGCCTTAGAGATTATTACCTTGGTGTGACCAAATTTATACTGGGTGTGGTCAATGTCAATGGATGCAAGGAGCTTCTCAGAAGCCTTCTTGCTGTCGATGTATTGTCCTTCAGGGATCGCACTTGCATTTAATACCTTGTATCTGATAAAGTAAATATAGTTTTCTAAACCTTGGTTTATTGATGCGACTAGAAGTAGCTAACAACACTAAATGATTGATTTTAAAAAGTCAGAGCTTTAAAACAATTATTTTCTTCACATGAAGGACATTGTATACATAGATGGCCAACCTTTCTGCGCAGTTGCAACTTTCCATTCTGCTTCATCAGACCCTGTTCTCAGGAAAGGGTTCTATAATCTGGTTCACATTAATGTGTAGATGACCAATAAATGCATTTGCTATTGGTAGTGCTTAATCTCTACTGTGGCTGTGGAAGGATTAAATGAAATAACCCAAATATATTAAGCACTCAGAAATGATGTTCCCTAAAGTTATAGTAGACATCTGTGAGCTAAGCTGGGAGCATGGTAAATCCAGTGAAAAGTCCACAGAGTACCCACCATGTGGTGTATCTTTATTTTAAAGGTGCTTTGAAGCTTATAACTTTTTACACTTTTTGTGGCAAGTTAAAAATAACAAGTAGAGGCATGTTTTTTTACTAAATTGCTTTGCTTGCACTAAGTATAGGTATACTGAATTCCAGGATACCGCATGATTAGGAGAGGCTGACCTCTGTTTGAAGTCCGCATACAGGATCCTGCTGGGGAAGCCCTTCCTGCAGATGCGGATGCCCTCCAGCACCCCGTTACACCTCAGCTGGTGCAGGACCAGCTCGTGCTCCATGGCCCCTACAAATACATGTTCATGTCATTGCAGAGTTTTGTAAAGGGAGGTATGGCAGTCATGCTTTGTTCTTCATCTCTGGAACGTCTTACCAGGGGTTTTCGTTTCATTGGGGATGATGCACCGCACAAAGTGAGGATGGGTACTCCTGAGGTTGGTCATCAGTTTGTTCAGATTTTCCTGTAAAATCAGGAAACCCTGTTATCTGAGTTTTAGACATGCTTATGAAACCTTGGCAATGTCTATAAAATCAGTGTCCATGACTGAGTTGAATGACCCTTGTGGACCGTTTTCAGTTAAGGTAGCACCTTGGTAAGCTTCTCCTGAGAGGCAGTTTCCTCCTTAGTACCTCTTGTTCCACTCGAGTTGGCAGGAGTTACACATATAAAGCAGTCTTGACAGCTGAATCTTTTCAGTAGCCAAGCACTATTGTCCTCTCAGTCCTGGCCCCTGGCCACCCATAAGCCTTCACAAAGCCATAGGCTTCCCATCCTAGACTCACCCTTTCTTCTGCTAAACTCTATGGTTCTCCAGTAAGGAAACATGCCTGCAATGCATTTGGTCTACTTCTCATAAATATCGCTTCCCCTTTCCAACTCTGTCAGCTTTGGGGGCATAAAGATTATCTGTAAGAGGAACCTACCAGTTACAATTGAGAATTGACTAGATTAAGAGCAAGGATACCATATTAGGTTCCTTAAAGACTAGCTGTCAGATTTTCATTAGAGCTACTGAGGACTTGGTCTTTTTGAGTATGTACCATTGCTTATTTCCACAACTCAATTAGATTATGACTAGCAGAGCATTATGTTTTATAACATATAAAATATTTTTTACTATTTGGCTTAGCATAAAAGATGACCTAATAATTTCCAAGTAATTTAAAGCTCTTCTCTCCAAAACTCGATTAACAGAAATCATTAGCTAAGGTCAATCCCTAAATGACTTGTGCTTTTAAAAACAAATTCGCAAAGTAGCAAGACAGTGTCAAAACCAATTTCTTCCTTACCCTGAAAAGTGCAGACACCGTCTGGAAAGAAGAGCCCTTCTTCTTACCACCTTTCTTAGTTCCACTCCCCTCTGTAGCAAAAGATCGGAAAAAATGTTATTCAGATATAATTTTAAATTGACAGGGCTATATGTTGCCCATTTGTTGATTTTTGTGTTCATATGGAACATTTTTTTCAATGCAGTTGGCCTCTCTGTTTGAGCCTGAATGAATCTTATATATCAGTTAAGTTCATATCCATTTTCCAGTGATACTCAATAAGCAGCAGATATGGAGGAAGAAGCAGGAGAGAATGATAGAAGCCAAGCCTTTTCACTGCTTAAGATGTGGAAAGTTCCTTTCTAGCTCTTGGCAGCAGGGCCTTCACCAGTGCTGGAGTGAATGTCATGATGCAGCCTGCTTCCTCAGAACTTGGAGGCACAATGGATTTGGCCATAACACTTCAGCCTGGGCTGGGACACCACTAGCTTCCGTCTAACACCATGCTTTGTAATATCAGGAAAAAACATTGGGATTTTTTTGAGCATTACCTGAGTCAGCAGTTGGAGTCCCAGAGAAAAGGAGAGCTAGAGTTTTCATTGAAGACTTCTGGTACAGCCCAACCACGGTATCATTCAGGGGGTCCTTGTTCTTCTCCAGCCAGCCAGTAATGTTGTAGTCCACGACACCCGCATAGTGGATCAGGGCGAAGTGGGCCTCAGCTTTGCCCTTGACCACCTTGGGCTTCTGGAAGTTGGCAGACTTGCCCAGGTGCTGGTCATACAGCTTGTTCTTGAAGGACATGTCCGTGGCCTTGGGGAACATGCACTCCTCTTCCAGGATGGAGAAGATGCCCATAGGCTGGAAGCAGCCCGCGACACAACGTTACAACTCTATGTAAGCATTTTTCTCTGTCTATAGGCTTAAACAAGATGTATGAATAATTTAGTCATCACAAAACATAGTTTCTGAAACTTGAAACAGACCTTCTCGATGAGCTCGATGCAGGCAGCCAGGTCCATCCCAAAGTCGATGAACGTCCACTCGATGCCTTCTCTTTTGTACTCCTCCTGCTCCAGCACGAACATGTGGTGGTTGAAAAACTGTTGCAGTTTCTCGTTGGTGAAGTTGATGCACAGCTGCTCAAAGCTGTTGAACTAAATAAACAGATGGGTTTACTTTTCTCAGCATAGTGGAGGTTTTAAAATATAGGACTTTTTAGTTTAAAAATGTATATCGAATAGCCTTTAGATTATAGATACCAAAATCCTTGGGGACCTATGAAATCTACGGTTTCTCTGCTGTCATTTTATCCAAAATCTTAAATCATTAGTAATTCTTTTTTCTTGTACTTGCTTAAATTGACTCAGGTGTTTTTCTGAGTTCCTGCTTAATCATTCTGCACTTATTTCCTTTATCTTTGGCATTTTCTATTCACTCACTTAGCAGCTAATTTGCAACCTATTAGAAGCTGACTGGAAGGTTCTCTCTGTTGTGTGGAAGCAATCATAGTCAACATTGCCAGGGAGCAATAATCACCACCTTTATATTTTAATGTGAGATGAAAAAAAAAATCAAGTATTTAATATCATATACAATATGTTAACACACACTCATAGTTTTTTGGAAAAGAAAAGCCAAAATGTTGACATTAAGTAGATAAATATAGTGGAATCCCTGGTAGCTCTGCTGGTAAAGAATCTGCCTACAGTGTGGGAGCCCTGGGTTCGATCTCTGCTTAGGAAAATCCCCCGGAGAAGGGAAAGGCTACCCACTCCACTATTCTGGACTGGAGAATTCCATGGACTATAGTCCATGAGGTCTCAAAGAGTCACACACGACTGAGTGACTTTCACATATAGTGGAATCAGTGTGAAATTCTTTTGATTTTCAATGATTTCTGCCATGCCTAAGTGTTGTGTTTATAATTAGAAGATGATAAGCTTCTTTAAAATTATAAGGAAGAAAAAATGTATTTTATAATCAAACATGAGTTTTTATCCCATATCACACTGAGAAATTAAGAGTTCCTTGCATTGAATTTATTAATGCTGTCTCTAAATTACTGACCCTTTCTCAGCTCTTATCATCTACCTATATGTTTCTGAATGGTTTGAGAGCATATTATACATTGCACAGATTTATTTAGATGTTTTTATATTAACTTCACTTTGCATTGTGGGGTTTTAGACTTCTCATTACACCAACCTAATTCCTGACTCCCTTTAGATCAAGTAGTGAGTTAAAGCATCCTCATTAAGTGGATTATTTCTCATAGTAGTGGAATTGCCACTACAATAAATAATTAGTAGCTGCCCAGTCACTCTCTTTTAAATTTTAGCATATCTTTTTGACAGTGGTAATAAAAGGTTGTAATGTTCACAAATTTCTTCTTACTAAGTATCCATTGCTTTATTGTAAAAATCCCTTATGAACTGATTACCAACTCACATCAAAGATCTCAAAGCCAGCGATGTCCAAGACCCCGATGAAGTACTGCCTGGGCTGCTTGGTGTCCAGCTGCTGGTTGATGCGGGTGACCATCCACAGGAACATCTTCTCGTAGACGGCTTTGGCCAGAGCACCCACTGCATTGGTTACCTTGAAAGAGAAAGGAGTATTTCTTGAGGTTAATAGAGGACTGTAAAATGCCTGCATCCCTCGTGGTGAATTTGAATTATGTACCTACCTGCTCTACAGTCTGGCCTTTGGTGACATACTCATTGCCAACTTTGACCCTGGGGTAGCAAAGAGCTTTGAGTAGGTCAGCAGAGTTCAGACTCTGGAGGTAGGCAGCCTTGTCAGCCACTGAAAGGAAGAAAGGATAGAATGATGTTATTGCCCAAAGCAGTCCACTTCCTTAAAAAAAAAAAAAAAAAAAGCTACAAGCATTTTGTGCAATGTTTTAAGAATATCTTTTGAGTATTCTTACCTTCTCCCCCCCCCCCCGCCCCCGCCGCCAACTAAGTTCAAGACCTTGATTATGGGTAGTGTTCCCTAAAGAACTTAGAAATTGTAGCAACATGTGTCTAATACCCATGCCACATATATCTTATCTAGGTATACTTTCAGATGCAATTCTTGGAAATGAATTTGTCTTCTCAGGAGAGCTCAAGGGTAGCAAGTTAAGAACATGATTTTCAAGCAGACGTGCAGTCAGGCGGGTGACTGAGTTGGTACCTTCGGTGCCATCTGGCTCTGCTTGCTCCTCACGCTGCTTTTGCTTGAATTTCAGGTTCCCATAATGCATCACAGCCCCCGTGAGCTTGTAGATGGAGACCTTCTCTTCATTAGTAAAGCCCAAAATATCAATAGCACTCTGCCAATACAACCAGTAGAATAACTGTCAAGTTAGGATCCACATGTTTACTATCAATATTTCACATTTGGATTCCTGATTATTTTGGTCAAACTGAGGAAACTACCAGTACTGATGCAGAGCAAGGAACTCCTTAGATTCGGTATCTAGGGAGCTGGTCAGTCAGAGGCCAGCACAGAGCATGGGAATCACAGGTGCATACCTTCTGAAGATGCCAAAAGTAAATTTAAAATAGAGAACACGGATAGTTATTTAACTTGTTGTTTTGAGAGGTGGAATAGATTCTTGTAAGACAACATAAAGTCATCCAAATGATTGTTTCTAAATTCTTAGAGTAAGTGGAAATATAGAACGAGAGAATAATGACTCTGCATTTAACTTATTTTCTGGATTCAAAGGAAAATTGTTTAACTTGAATCAAATTGCCTGTTTCAAAATGACTGATAGACAAGAAAAGGAAAAATAAGCAATCATAGCAGGGCACTAAAGGGGTAGGGGGAATCATTCAATAAAAGAGCACTTATTAACTGTTACGAGCTTCCCAGGTGGCTCAGAGATAGAAAATCCAGCTGCCAGTGCAGAACCCATGGGTTTTATCGCTGGTTTGGGAAGATCCCCTGGAGGAGGAAATGGCAACCTGCTCCAGTATTCTTGCCAGGATAATCCCATGGAGAGAGGAAGCTGGCAGGCTACAGTCTGTGGGGTCGCAAAGGTGTTGAAACAACAACAACTGAGCACACACACGGATTTTAAAAAATGGTTTCGGGAAATTCAGAAAGGATAGATCATTAAGACTTAAGGGAAAGTTTCTTTTGAAGTTTCTTTTGTGATTTCTACTAGAAACTGATGTTTATCTAGAGGGACCATCACTCCGTCCAAAATAATCATTCTAACTTTCTTGTGTTTTACTTACATCTGTGGCTATCAGTTCTTCCTGATCATCAATACTGGCCACACTGATCTCCCCTTGACTGACGAATGGGTAGTCATATGGGTTGGTGGTAATCAGAAGCATCTCTAAGTAAGTGGAAGAAAGCAAAAGTAAGCAGAAATATCCTCTTTATTAAAATGAGAGATTACAAGACAAATTCTAAGGCACTAGAATGGAAAAAGCCATGATATATTATTGCTCAGTAAAAAAAGGTAGATGACGGAAGAGCATGTAACTCGGATTCTAGTTATTGTATGTATGTATATATTTAAAGATATATGTACAGAAAATGACTAGAATTATATTCATCCAAGTGTTCATAGTGGTTATTTCATAGCGATAAGATTTGGAGGTGTTTTCAGTTTTCTTTTTGAATTTTTATGAAGAGCACACATAAATTTTTATCAAACTTATAAAGCGATTTTCAAAATAAAGATAATGTATACAGTTAACAAAATTCCCTCATGGAATACCAAGTTGACCAGGCATCGATAGGTGTAGGTGAGATAAATTTTGTAAAGAAATGATAACATTTCTTACCAATTAGTTCTGGTTTCCTGTTTGATGTGATCTGGTAAAAAATATGATAGCTCCTTTCAGCCTTAAGCTGGAAAGTAACTCTAGACTTCTCTAACAGATCTGAAAAGAAGATTAGTAACAAACAAGAAAAATTCATATGAAATGCCAATTTTATTTCTGTTCAGTGTTGTAGGTCATAAGAAATAGAAATGATGGTAAAGACTATCCAGGCACTTACATGTTTCAATATCAGCAGAGGCCAGTTTTCCTGTAGTGCCAAAGTGAATTCTAATGAATTTACCCTTGAAAGAAAAGTTAATATTACTACTTTGTTACTGAATCATACCAAATATTTAAGAAACTCAAAACACTAACATCGGCACTAAATGCTAAAGTTTTAATAGTAAATCAATTCAGACACTACTGGTATCAGGTTTAAAAAAAGATGTATCTCCTATTTTATAGATAAAATAATTTTAATTTAAAAATCTGTGAATAATTGTAGGTAATGGAAGATAAGAACTCAGATATAGGGTCACATTTCTTTTTAGACAAGGCTTGGATCCATGTTATTACGTGCTTAGAAGAAAAGGAAAGAACCATGGTATAATGGGAATGAAAAAGACTCAGAGAATGTATTCACAAACATCCCATAAATCTTGACCAGTGAGTAGTGTCCATGGTAATGTCCAAGAGACTTACAAAGCGAGAGGAGTTGTCATTCCTCACGGTCTTGGCATTGCCAAAGGCCTCCAGCAGGGGATTGGCACTGATGATCTGATCCTCCAGAGTCCCCTGCAGAGAAACACAAGAGCAGTGCTCACATGTAGGGCCTCTTGAGCACCCTTTCTGTCATGATTCTGACATGTCCATCAGACCCACCTGCATTTTGCCTGAAGTTGGTTCCTCCTTCTTCTTCTCCCCAGTGACTGCAATTGTTGCAAAGTACTGGATGACACGCTTCGTGTTCACAGTCTTTCCTGCCCCGGATTCTCCGCTGTCAAATAAAAACCAAGTCAGTAGAGGTCCCAAAGCCAGCAGCTATGGCAGTCGTGAAAACAAAGCATCAAATCTACTTACGTGATCAGGATTGACTGATTCTCACGGTCTATAAAAGAGAAATTATAGGCAGTCAATACCATTTTAAAATATGTTTGTAAATGGTAAATTAATAAGATGGTATGAACCTAGTATTTCTCAGTAATCCTGAGGGCTTGGTGGTCCCCAGGCCCAGCACCTTTCCCAGCTCCCCTCTCTCCTGCTCCCTGAGGCTCCCCCCATCGCATCAGCTTACAGACCACCGCTGAAACAGAACACTGCAAGGAAGCGGCAGACTTTCTCTTTTTATACTCCACACTAAGTGCACACCAAGTGGGCTTGGGTTTTCAGGTGGATTTAGATGACAAGTTAGTAGCATGTTTATTGTAAGTACAAGAAGTAATGGGAAAAAAAAAAAGGCATTAGAGATATTTTGAATGTGGGAGACGGAGTCAGTATAGTAAAGGTGGTAGCTTTGGAAGTAATCATGGCCTTAGTCGCATTTTCAGGGAAAACTAAAGGCTCGTTTGGATGTTCTGCTCTCTCTGAAGAGGAAATCTCTCAGTCCTTTCCCCAAGGTGCTGTTGTGCCTTAGAATGGTCTAGCTGAGACAGCATTCCAGGAAGAAGATTCATAGTATGACCACTTTAATTCCAGATACACCTTCTAATCTGGAGTATGTTTTGGTTGGTTCTGGGCAAAGGGCAATGGCATTAGGGGACCACCTCAGAGTGTATTGAGATGAATAGAGTCTCTTTCTCCTGTGGTTAGTCTCTCTCTGCTAGAGTCTCATCTCCTAAAAAGATACACATGGCAAACATCCCACTCACCAGTCAGCATGAACTGATAGGCGTTGTCAGAGATGGAGAAGATGTGGGGCGGGGCCTCCTGGCGCTTTTTGCCTCGGTAGGCTGTCACCACCTCTGCATTGTACACCGGCAGCCACTTGTAGGGGTTGACGGTGACGCAGAAGAGGCCTGAGTAGGTCTGTGCAAGTGAATAAGAAAGAATAACTAACCAGACACCTTTCCTGTTATTTGCGCAGCTCAGTTATTTAATGAATTTTAACAGAAAAGAACACTCTAAGTAAGTGGTCTACACCTCTTCAAGGCATCAGCATGGAAACTAGTTGAAAGGTTCAACAAGATAACAAAATCTTGAGGGTGAGGAATACAGTTTAGATTCTTATTCCTCTTGGGATTTGTCACAGTGATTTTTCACATAGTAGGAGCTCCAAAATTGTGGGTTTTTTTTTAAAAAAATAATGTTTAATACATTCTTACTGTAATTTAGAAAATAGGAGTATATTTCTTTTAAGATAGTTCAAATTCATGAAAATGAATTTATGATCTATGAAAATGAATTTACAGTACTTAGGTACTAAGTAGTCAACGGTATGAAATAATTAGGTGAACTATGGAAAATCTTCTTAAGATAGTATGATCCAGACATTTAGAAAGGCAAACATGAAGGTACGCAGCAATACTGGGGAAATATTTGTAAACTACTCCTGAATTGTGAAACAGAACAGAGAATGATGGGAATACATTACAATTACAACAGCAGGATTTCCAATATTTTTGACATCTGGTCTAGGATAACTGCCAACCAAACAGAATAGATTCTGACACTAATCACAGGTACACTTGTATAAGTGTAGTCCAGCTGAATAGCAGCAGTGACTACACCATTCAGAAATGATGAGAATTCTCTGATGGTCCCATGGTTAGGTCTTTGAACTCCCAATGCAGGAGGCATGAGTTCAATCCCTGGTTGGGGAACTAAGGTCCTGTAAGCTGTGTGGTGGGGCCAAAGCAGCAACCACAAAACCTTACAGAAATGTCAACCTAACGTAGTAAATTCAATTAGTATTACTGAGTTTGTGTTAAGGGAAAAGTTTCTGCAAGGCCCTAAGAATGAAATATAAATGTTATTTTTCTTTGAACATATGATACTGTTCTTTGAGGAACTCCCAGTCTGTGTAGGAGATGGACATGTAAATGATTCATTCTGAAAACACATTGTCAGCATTGTTGCAGGGCAGAAACACCAGGACACAACGTTGAACTCTGCCTGGGGAAGTTGGCAAAATTTCATCAAGGAAGTGCTCCACGCAGAAGGGACCAGAACACAGAGATACAAATTGCTGTTATTTTGGAGGATTGAAAATTGGTCTTTAAAAACATTCCTATAAAGTGTTGAAACATAAGTTTATATTTTTCCTCTGGATGATTCTGCCGCAGGAATGGGGATGAGAGGAGACGCAGGCATGTAGTTGAGATGTAAACAGTAGCTGCTACCATGTTTGTTCAGGGGTCTGTGGCAAACCCAGTCCATGTGGACAGTGGCTTTGCCTGGCTTTGGATGGGAAGACGAAGGATTATGTGCCAGCTGTTGGGCTGGGCCTTACAGTAGCAATCATGACCCTCTTAATTAGTTACACTACTAGTGAGAGTGCAGTGGATCACTATCTGTGACCCATTTGTAGGACATTGAGCTGACAGGGTCCAGTGATCAAAACCACGTGGGGTTTGGGGAGCACTCACGTAGATCATCCAGGCTGCATAACGCTCTTTGAGGTTGTACAGCACAGCGGGCTCGTGCAGGTGGGTCATCATGGCCATGTCCTCAATCTTGTCGAATTTGGGAGGATTCATGGGGAAGATTTGATCCTCTTTCACTGTCAGAGTCTGGCAAACAGGAATGATAACTGTTTATGTCAACCAAGCGGCCAAACAAAATCATCAGGAGCATGTGGTCAGCTCCTGGACTACTCACCGCTCCTCCTTCGGTCTTCACCGTCACTTTCCCACCTTCTCTGCTCTGGATAGTCCCTTTGACAAAAGATTCCTTGGGCTCGGCCACAAAGACAGATGTCTTGGCATCAAAAGGCTTATTCTGGGCTTCAATGCGCTCCTTTTCGGACTTTCGGAGGTAAGGAGCAGCCTCCCCAAAGACTGCCATTTCTTGGTCTGAACTCATGGCTGCTGAACTCAGAGGTCCTAAAGGCGATGAAGCATTTCTTAGTAGAGATTCTGAACTGTCATCTATACACATAAATCTCTACCTTGATGATATTTCATGGGCCCAGTTGGAAGTTTCACCAGGCAGAGGCACTGTTCTCTATGCTGTAGTTACTGAAGCAAACATAATAACGAGATATCACAAGGACTCAAAGGCATCTGGGGTCACTGTGTACCCAGCAGTGGACTCGGGGCTACCTTCTTTCATCCTTCAAGACTGATGTTCTAATAAGAGAGCTGAGGGGTAGCCTCACAAGCTGCTAAGGAGCTTGTGCCCTTGGGTTGCCCTTGATCTGTGCCTCAGCATCTCCATCTTTAGGGATCACAATATTGCCTTTTGTAATCCACAGCCCATGAGACAGAATGAAGACAGTTTGAGAAAAAAGTTAAAATTTGAGTAAGAAAGCAATTTGAACAAGTTCAGGCTATGACTAAGATGGAAAATGTCATTTATTATAGTGTAAGAGAATTCCATTTCTTGCCATATAATATGAGAACTTTATTTCCTCCTTTAGGTGTTCAGCTGGAAGTGCCCATGTTCAGTGGATTTGGCAGGAGGTCAGATTATAATTTTGTTTATCTTTTTTTTTTTTTTTTGAGTTAGGTGCTTAGTAGAATTTCTCTAGCATAATTTCTTTGCATATTAAATCCAGTTAATCAGCTTAACCCACTTAAACTAATTGAGGATAAAAGCCACAAAAAACATTATCCTCATTCTTCTGCACTGAAGGCTCACTTTCCTGTTCCACATATCCTTCCGAAGGACACAGGCTCAGGCTGCTCCACTGAGTGTTGTCTGAGGATCACCGGCGGCATCAGTAGAATGAAAGGCTTGGCAGATGATGCTACTTCAGTCATTACGTGATCGAGTTACTTGAAACTCATTTTAATCATCTACCCACCAGTCTCTCTCTTTAGAAATGCAGTGTGTAGTAGTGGGCAGACTTATACCTTCATTATTTATGTAACAAAAATTTCAGTGTTCTGGTTTCCTATAACACTTAGCATTGGTAACTTTTTAAAACTCTTCACAGAAGGAAAAGCAGCCCGCTTTCCTAGGTTCTTCTTTTCTTACTTGTTAGATATTACGCTTGCTAAATGAATTCTAAAAGCAGGACACATTTTTACAAATTTGAGATGTTTAACCAGAGAATCTTAGTGCAGATGTTTTTTCCCCCTATGGAAACAATATTCTTTTCACAACCTTTTCCTTGCTAAAATGTCATCCCACCAATGCCAAGAGTCCTAAGACTATGTGCATTGTTCTAAAAAGCAAGTCCTCCGTCCCCTTCTCCCTCTCCTGCATCTTTCCTGAAATACAGTTGTTAGGTATTTACTGAGACAAGCACTTTCTCAAAGGTTGCCAAGTGACACACATCCATCCCAGAGGCTCTTGCCTTCTCCAGGGACTGGTTAGTCCGAATCTTACCTTGTTAGCAAGTGAGAAGATGCAGCCTGGAAGTGAGACGGTTCTATAAAAGAAAAAGGAAAAGCACTTGATTAATTAACCAAAAATAAAACAAAGCAAACCAAAAAACCCCATTCGCTACATCACTGGCTGTTGTTAACAGAGGGCAACTAAAGTCATGGATGTAAAACGTGCAGAAGGAGCAGTACCACAGGCAGCAGCTGCAGCCGACACGGGGTGGTGCGGCTGGCGTCCTTCTTGAGAGTCTGGTCCTTGTTCCCACTTACCTTGGAGCTTTTTAAAGCAGGACGAGTCAGCCTCATTCCAAGGGCTCTTTTATACGGATAGCTATGGAAACAATGCAGCTGCCTCTTCTTTCTTAAGTCAAAAGGAATTGTTTGGCAAAAAAGTCTTGGCAATCTTGTGTCCCCGCATAATTCTCATTCATGTTAAGAATGGTTGGATATAATTAGAAATATTTTTCTTATTGAGTATGTGAATAAATCTCTTATGGATAATTTGAGAAGATGATCTGAAAGGAAGGTTCAGGCTGGTGGATAAAGGCAGTGGCCAGGCAGCCAGAATACCTGGCTTCTCTCTTAAATTCCTCCTGGCCTTGCTGGGCATGCCTTTCGGGCTTGTTGCATCACTTTTCATATTTGACAGATTAAATGGTAGAAATAAAATACAAATATTTATTTTAATTTTGCGAGGGTTAATTTTCACCTGTTGATCCTTTCCTTCCAGCCCTGTAAAATTAAGCTCCATGTCCTCAACGATTTAAAAAGAAAGTCCTCTTTTCCAGTCTTCTTGTTTGGGGTACACCCTTCCTCTCTCGCTGCTTTGCTTTGGCCCAAGCTGGTCCTTACGTAGCACACTGTTTGCTGTCCACCTACTCACTTGACCTGCCTGCAGATAAAGAGAAAAGCTGAATATTTCAAAGGGCTTTTCAGGCGCACACCCCAGTGTTTTTCATGTCAACACACTGGGAAAAAAATAACGTTTGGGTATTGGGCTAGAAAAACGTGGGTGTGATTTGGTGATATATTAATATATACAGGCCATGGTGAGAACATGTCTTTATATGTCTTTATGTGATATAAATAGAATAAATATTCACGGCATTAAGGAATATATTAAACACTGAATGTGTCTAAAACTTCCAAATAATTTTGAAAAATCCTTTAAGGAGAAATTTCAGCTTGATGCCATGAATCAAACTTGTTTCTATCTGACTTTGTACTTGAAGCCATGACATGTTTCCTCATCAAAAATAGTAAACGAGAGCATGGAGTATGTGCATTCCTGATAATTACCATTGTAACTTTGTGCATGAAGGCTAAGCTGACATAAAACTGTGTGTGTGTGTGTGTGTGTGTGCACACATATATATGTATATTTTTTAACAACTGTTGAAATTGTAAAAATTTGTAGCTCTTTTTCCTTGATTGACAAATACAATGCTGAAATTTGAAGGATAATGAGAATAAATTTTGAATTCACTTGAACTCTTTTTCATGTCAAGTATTTCAAAAGGTGATGAAGCCCTAATCTTCACGTGTTAGAGGACTCATCCTGTAGTGGGATGGTCATCACTGAAAGGGTACCTCGGCCACAGATACAGAGAAGTACCTGAGAGAGTCAAAGTCCAGAATTTGGAGCTACCAGTTGGAGCTGTCTCCACCAGAAAAATCCCTTGGCCTTCCAGCACCCCTGCACTGGCTGGCAGCTCTCTGGCTGTATGCCCTGTTCCAGGCATCCTGGACAGCAGCCCTCTCAGAAACTCCAGGGGTCTCCTGCCTACAGCTGGCAGCATTACACTCTCAGCTGGCTCTTAAGTACATGCCCTTCTCGGTTCCACTCAGCACATGGTGAATGCTATCACTGTGCTTGCCTGCTTTGAGGGTTGTAGGGTACAATATCCATTCAACTTTAAGTCAGCCCAGACTGCCCTCTGAGGAACCCCTGGCTAATGTCTCACAGCCAGAGACCACCTCCCAAGACTCTGGCCTCTCTGCCCATCAGCCACGCTGTGATTGTTGGAATCGATATTTCACGGCACATCGGTAGCCTTTTTGATGCTGAGACTCACTGGTTGACAGCTCTGCGAGGGGAACTGTGGTTCTATTTCCCCATACTAAGCAACCAATTTTTACTGCCCAAGCCAATATTTTGACATGTCTTGTTCTGTTCTCGCTGCCCATGGGCATTTTCTCTATGCTTTATTAAATACTTCCTGTCTTACGTTCTTTACAAACCATCCTTCACTTTTAAGTCCTGTCATGGTTATATATTCTGCTTCCTCAGTTTGTAAACTCCTTTGGCGAATATTGTATTTACTGACAGGAGTGTCTAAAATATATATTTTAGTGTAAAAGAGAAAGTGCAAAGCCTCATTTCCAGTGGATGAGAAATACTTCTAATCGTCCCTTGTGGAACTGTGTGGCTCATGATTTGTCCCTGGTAGATGTCCTCTGAGAACTAGGGCTTAAGGAATATGTCTACCAGGACAATCTGCTTTTCCAGTCTACAAACAAGTCAAAACATACATTCTCTTCTGGATTTTTTCTTGATTTCAACAATATTTTGGCCACCGCTCTAACAAGTCAGGTGCTTTTGACTTTCCATT
Organism: Oryx dammah; assembly: GCF_014754425.2. Taxonomy (NCBI): domain Eukaryota; kingdom Metazoa; phylum Chordata; class Mammalia; order Artiodactyla; family Bovidae; genus Oryx; species Oryx dammah. The sequence continues at coordinate 32,700,873 of NW_024070192.1, read as the reverse complement.
GCTTACCCCTTGAGATATGTATCACATTTGGATCTCGTGACAACTCAGGAATAGGGGAATTCAAGAGTGAATACTGGCCTGTGCACTTAAAGGTGGTCCAAAGGGAATGTCAGGCACTGATTGTCTTCAGAAGTCACAATCTAGCTGGGAAATAAAAAAAAAAAAAAAAAAAAAAGCTTAATGAAGCGGCTTGGGTCACCTTCTGAACAATGCGATGGCAGGTTTAAAAATACAGCATACAAGTTATTTGCAGGGAAGGAGCCATATTTTAGCCATTTATTTGATTTTCATCAACACCCAGAATGGTGCAAATGTATAGATAGTGCCCCCCAATTCCAGCTTACAAATTCCTGACATTATCCTGACATTCCAGATTTCTTTAATCATTGTTGTTCCCAATAGCAAACTGGAATCTGGATTTGCCATGAATACACACAAGCTGGGTATCCCTGGACAGTTACTAAGCCTCCCCAGTAGATTCCATTTCCTGATCTATAGAATGGATAATGAAGTGATACCTCATAAAGATGTTTGAAGAATAAATAATACAATACCTAAAACTTTAGAACAGTGTCTGGCAACATTATTAATTCAAAGGATATTAACAATTGTGAGTTCTCTGGGCCCCATCTGTTGTTACCTCTTATTGTAAACTCTCTGTTGCAATGAAGTAGTTTGCTTTTCTGATTCGTGTCTGAGACAAGACATGCTCGTTTCATTGATTATTTCACTAAACATTTTCAGAACATTCCTCTATGTCAGGCTCTTAAGTAAGCTCCCCACTGCCACTGTGGAATGTCCGACTCTTTTTGTTATCATTCATATGTCTCATGTATATCGAAATCCAGCCCAGGAATTACCCAGACATTTGTTCCACTTATCCTACCTGGTAGAGGAAGGGTAGTTTGGCCTGGAAAGAGACAAACTGGTGTAAGAGACAACCTGTTACATGAAGATAGTTGTGTAGAAATGGAAATCCAGGCTAGAGAATTGGTGGTAGAAATGAAAAGAAAGGATGTTGAAGACACTGGTTCACTGGTACTTTCCCAGGAGAATGGAAATTAACATTTGATAGCAAGGTTGAAGGGAGAATGGGGTCTCACGCTATACCTTTCATACTTTTTAAATTTTGTGCTGGGTGTGTGTTTAAAAGAAAAAATTGATGATTGGTTAAAAGAGGACCCCTCTAGAAAACATAGCAAGAGAATGAGTGTAATTGAAAGACGTCTGGCCACAGAATTAAAGAGATGAGAGACAGAAGAGTCGAGATCCTAGAAAGTCCTCAGTGGCCACTTCTCTTTTCCGTAGTCGAGACTCATTGAACCACATGTTGAAAACTGTGGGTGTCGATGTTTTCTAGGAATGTGAAGACTTTCTGGTTCAGATTGATCCCTTTGCACTAGCAACCCACATATATAAAGTCCCATCGTAAAAATCTGTACTTCCAAATATGTAGTCACAGAACTCCCTGAGAATTTGTTTTACAAAGAAAAAAAGAAAATGGCTAGCACTACCAGTGGGAGTGCTCATAATCGAAAGTTATTCAGAGAGATGGTGAGAGTCATTCAAAAGCCATTTACAATTTGGCTTTGTCATGTTTTATGTGACATGTATTATGTAATACATGTCACGTATTATGTTGTGTATTATGCCATGTATTACATGTATTCTTTTTAGTAGCTGCAGATTGGGCTTTGAAATAAAGCCTTCGTTAGTCCTCCTTGAAAATAGGTGTGGGAGAGGGAAAGTTTGTATCTGTGAGCACTGGTGGGTAGAATTGTTCAGGAAGTTGCTGGAACGGTGCTGCGCTAAAATGCAGGAATCCAAAGGCGTGTTGTACATGAAGCAGCCTATTAAGCGCTTAGGAGAGAGGCAGATGGGCCGTATCTGGTGCCCAACACCCAGCAGTCCCACCAGCACAGAGCATGGAATCTGTGTGTGGATAAGGGAGCTTGGTGAGCATCTTTGGAGAAATTTGGGAGAAGAATAACTAACTCCCTTAAGACCAAACCAATGTTTGTTTTCCTAATTACAAAAGGAATATAGGTATATGGATATTCTGGAATTGGGAAAAAGAATAGCAAAAGAATGAAAGTCAAGATAATTTATTTCTCAACGTTAGATGTGGAGAAAAATGCATTCACTTCTGAACATCTCAACATTCACTTACCAGCTTGCATCAGGTTAATCTGGTTACGCAGTTAAGAGGTCTAATAAGTATGTTTTGGTCTAGATTATTCTCCTGCTTATCAAATAGTAGACATCAATTCATGTTCGTTAAATGATTAAAAATAACATCATTTTGATAATGCCACCTATGTACTAGCATTTTATAGCCTGTAAATATCTTGTGGGCATTATCTTACTTTTGTATTCTGAAGCTCTGGAGTGTAGGTGGAGAAAATACACTCTACCCATTTTATATTTGAATTAACCATGATTCAGAGGATGTGTCAAATGGCTGTCTGTGCAGAGCAGAGCTCAACTGAAGAGTCTCTGCTCCACTCTCCTCTGCTTATAATGCCGAATATATGTAACTCCATTTGCTGTTCATTTCAGAATTGCTCTAACTCCTCTACATAGACTGTTAAGATGTGCGTTAATCAAATGCTAGCCTTCACCAGTCATCATACAAAGCTTCTGGGGAGGTAGGATGATTATGCCCATACGAATTTACCATTAGTTATTCTGGAATGCAGACAGTTTGAAGTGTGCACCCAGAGAGGAGATGCAGTGAAATAATTCTCACCCCTAACCCTTTACTACTGTGTGCTCTCAGTCACCTCCAAGTTAGTGACTGCCTGTAACTGAACACACACGTCTCACGTGCAGAGATGGGATCTAGCGGAAGGAGGAGGGAGGGCGGGCGTCATAGAAGTGACGTCTGAGCTGGTCCAGGAAGGAGTGGGTAGGACTTGACAGGTAGAGACCCAGGAAGAAAGAAATTCTGTAGGCAAGAATGGAAACAGAAAGATCAAAGCAGGGAAGAGGGGGAGCTTGGAGTCTGTCTGAGGATGAGGGAGCTGTCTTGTCTGATGTGAGTCAAACAGCTGTGTAAGGGAGACGTCTAGGGAGGAAAAATGAGATCAGATGTGTCAGAGGCTGTTTCTGTGACTAACCCATTAAGAACAAAATGTCTTTTCTCCAAACTGCAACTGAGGCTGACCATAGCACCTGCTGCGGGAGCTTTCTGCCTTGATCCCCAGACCACTGACCAACCCCCAACCCAGTTTCCTTAGTTTTCATCCAGTTCTGCACTGTGTTTATTTTCCCATCCCCCACATCCTCACTCACCATGGTAGCCTTTCACTGCTGCTGCTGCTGCTAAGTCGCTTCAGTTGTGTCCGACTCTGTGCGATCCCATAGACGGCAGCCGGCCAGGCTTCTCCATCCCTGGGATCCTCCAGGCAAGAACACTGGAGTGGGTTGCCATTTCCTTCTCCAAGCCTTTCACTGCTGGGGCCCTATTCTGCCCTTGATCTGCCTTGAGCTCTTCCTCCATGGACTGCCCTTGCTCACACTGTCAGGACATCTAACTTTTCACCCTCTCCCCTGACTATGGCCCTTCCTCACACTGATGTCTCTTGAAGCTTGAAACAATTGTGACTTCTGCTCTGCTCCTATGTTGCCCTCCCAAACCCACTCACAGCCTGTGACCACAAGGGGCCTTGAAGGCTATACAGAAGAGTTTGTCATGAATAAAATAGATATTTAGCCTTGATGGGGTATTAACCAAAATAACAGTCCATGAATTCAGAATGCGATACTGTTGAGCACTAAAATCTTCACACACATGGTTTAAAATAAAATCTACCCAATGTTTCTCTGAGAAAATTTTATTTGATTGTGATGGGTTTTTTATAAAGTCAATTTTTAGGAATGGAAAAAGTATTCAATTAAGTCTTTCTTTGCCTTTGTACCAGTTGCTATGAAAAAAGCTCAATCAAAATAATTTTTGTTCTGTCCTACCAAGATCATTCCCCTCAGAAAAAAATCCCCCCAAAAAGTGAATTTAGAAAAGAGTATGAGTTTGAAATGAGAATGGAATTCTCATGGTCAAAAGAAGAAAGATTTTTGCTCTTTCTATGAACTTGATATTTCATGGAGAACTGGCTTCCTCAAAACTGCTGCTTTTTCTTTGCTTTTGGCTTGTCCCAGTTGAGCGACTGGTCCAGTGGACAGGTGTTGATGAAAACAAGGCTGAGCTCCAAGTCTGAGGAGTATTTTTAGGTCTTGAGGAGGCAGGTTTCTTTATTTGAAGGAAAGGATGATAATGTCATCCAAAGCGCTGGTCCTGTGTAGAAGCTGGCTCTTGGCAGGACTCAGGGAGAACACTTCAGGAGAAATGCAGCCAGGGGCCAGGCATCCAGAGACCAAACATGGTAGAGACCCAGTTGCTCTAATGGCCTGTCCGAAAACGCTGACAGCAGACTTTTGAGTGAATTTCCTCATTCTTTGTCCCTTTTATACACTATCAGTGAACACAGGCATTGGCTGTGTTTTGATTGTCCCATGGGAGACTCAGGCCTCATATTCTGTATCCTTTCCCCCTTGAGCAATAAGAATAACCATTGAAACCCCCAAGTCATGTCATATTGTCATGGTATGCTAGCTGGCCAATCTTGAGCAGTCCTCAAAGTAAAAGTTCTGTGAAGAAATGATGGATGGAAGATGGAGGGCTGTGTGTGCACACACGTGGGTATAGTGTGTGCCTAGTGTCCCAACCTCAGACTCATCACAGGGTAGCTGGGTGTTTAGATAGGCCCCTCCCCGAGGTCCCATAGAGCAAAGGATTCTAAGTTAGCTTTCAGGGAAATCAATAACAGGTGAAATAAGGAAATCGTGGTCTGAGAAACTTTCTTCACCTGAACCTTGTGATGTTTGTTCAGCTCCTCAGGTCCCGTGGGCAAAAGCTTATGAACAAAAATTCTTTATCTGTAGATTGCCTTAAACGGTCTCTTGTATTCTGGGAAGCTTTTCCAAAGATATCAGCTTTACTCAAAACGTGTCCTTAGTACTCTCAGTCCAGCATGACTGATGATTTAGTGGCCACCTAAACTTGGGACACACTGCCCTCCACATCCTTCTCCTGAAGAGTAACTGTGAACACTGGCATGATAAAGGGTCTGAGCATAAATCTGATTTCATTGTTCTAAAGTTTTCATATGTCTACTTAGCATGGGACATTTTTTTCTTTCCCACTTTGTACTTGCACCATATTGCTAAATGCAGAAAGTATTATAAATACAACGTGTGTGGTGTTCAGTCACTAAGTCATATCTGAGTCTTTGAGACCCTGTGGACACCAGGCTCCTCTGTCCTTGGGATTTCTCAGGCAGGAACACCGAAGTGGCTTGCCATTTCCTCCTCTAGGGGATCTTCCTGACCCAGGGATCGAACCCACATCTCATGTGTCTGCTGCATTGACAGGCGGATTCTTTACCACTAGCACAACCTATAGCTGTTTCTGAACTTGATTTTTCTGTGTATATGTCATTAATTATATCAGAGGTAATCAAAGAGGGGTCTACGTGGATGGACTGCTGTATATGTGTTTTCGTAAGCTCTCCATAGAATTCTTGTCTATACCAAAATTTGAGAAGCCCCAACGCAACTATTCAGTCAGAACTGAGACCAACAATTACGTCTTAAGGACAAAGAGTCCACCAAACTTATGGACTCTGTCCTTGGTTTTTAAGGCCCCACCCAACCCTCCACCAGTCCAGCCTTAGTTCACTTTTATCCCCAACTCCACACCCTGCCTTCTGTCTTCTGTGCTTCCTCTGCTCTCATGACCACCCAGCCTTGCTAATGCTCTCTTCACTGGTTTTTGTGCCATGGACCCCTCCCCAGAGTAATTTTAAAATGCATACAATGAAGCATGTGAGATTTCAAGAGAAACTTACACTAAAGTTATACTGAAATACAGTTATCAAAATGTTTTAAAAGGTATATTGATAAAAAAAAAGCCATACTTGCCTTTCCTATAAAATCTAGAGGCAGACCTATGACTGTTGTAATTTCACAGAGGTAATGTCTATAAACAATATTTGACATATCTATAGTTAACTGAGATATGATATGAAAATGCCTGTAGTTTCTTTTGGTGACAAAGTCACAGGTGCTGCTACTAGTCCTGGGGTTTGTCACCAAATGGACTCAGTTAATTTTACTGTGGACTGTGTTAGTCGCTCAGTCGTACCTGACTCTTTGTGACCCCACAGACTGTAACCCGCCAGGCTTCTCTGTCCATGGAATTCTCCAGGCAAAGATACTGGAGTGGATTGCCATCCCCTTCTCCAGAGGAACTTCCCAAAACAGGGATCGAACACACTGGTCTCCTGCCTCGCAAGAAGATTCTTTACCATTTGAGCTACAGAGAAGTCTCTAATGTTTTCATTAAAAATTTGCCAATTCCTGCCTGCCTATCCATATATCACTTAGTTTTCAAGACCCAGCAGCCTGTTTAACCCTTTCTAACCTTCACAGAGAACACACATTTCTGGATCTTTTGTGTAAATGTAACAATAACACCCAGAAAGGCACTTCATTTGTTCATAAAATTCGGCCGTGTTTTATCTCTCCTATCTCACTGTGGGTTTCTTGGAAGCAGAGACTGGGCTTGTGCTTCTTTTGAAATTCCATTAGCAATGGCAAACGATATGGTGATGGGCAGACGGTACTCCAGTGGTTCTCAACCCTGGACGCCCATCAGAGTCACTGCGGATGCCTGGGTCCTGCACCCTAGGCCAGTGGCTGTCAAAGTGTGGTCCCCAGACCAGCAGCATTGGCATCCCCTGAATCTAAATTTGTTAGAATGCAAATTGTTGAACCCTACCCTGAAATAACGGAATCAGAAACTCTGGAGGTGGAGAGGAAAGCAGTCTGGTTTTGAGAGGCACTGAAGTTTGTGACTGTCCTACGGATTCTTATTCAGAAAGTATGGGGTGGAATTCAGGGAACTGTATGAAAAAGTACCATTATTCAGTAAACTCCATGAACTGGAGGGTATGTTTCAGTTTTGCTTACCATTCTTTCTTGATTGTCTGACATATGGTCAGGACTCAGAATTATTTTTCAAAAAAAAGAAAAAGAACCAAAATGTGATGTTTCTGAAGCCCTCTAATTAAGTAATAAACAACTGTATGTCTCAGTGTCTGATGACTTTTATAGGAATTGTAAGATGAATATTTCCTTCAAAGCTGCCATTCATTGCAGGGCATCAGTTATTCAACAAATGATATACTTGTGGCTCATCTAATAGTTCCAGCTACTGATTTAGGTTGTGGGAGAATTTTGAGAAACAAGACTTGAAACCTAAAAAAAGTTTTAACCAAGTTAAATTTTGCATTATTTTTTTCCATCAGGAGAACTTGCCATGCTGAATTTACTAACAAACAGAACTGGATCCAATGCCTGGCTTGCAACAAAGTGAATCCACTGACCCCAGCTTGCGGAGAAGGTAAAATACAGCATTTATTTGTAGAGCAAGGAGAATGGGAGCTCATGCTCAAAGACCTAAACTCCCCAATGGCTTTCAGGAAAGGGTTGTTGAAGACAGTGTGAGGGAAAGGGTCACAGATGCATGATCAGCTTGTGTACAGTTCCCTGATTGTTGATGATGAGGTAAGAGGGTGATGTGTTAGGAATCTCAATCAACCTTCTGGCTCCAGCCTTCCTGAGGTTTCTGTGCCAGTGGCCAGCAATTTTCATCTGGTAGGAGTTTGGTTTCTGTAGAAACAACCCTAGGATATGCTAGGGATATTATCTGTAGCCCTTGAAGCACCAGGAGTCCTTGACTTTGTTTTATAGCTAAATTATTATTATTCTCTTTTACTTGACTGCTTTCCTTTGTGTTTTAATTTTCTCACTTCTCTGATTAAATTTGCTCTTTGGAACTCAGAAGACCTGGGAGGCTAAAACTTTTCTACTGATACAAATAAGAGGCAGGGGACTCAGGGTGGGGTTTGCCCCATGAAGGCTCTATAGGGTCCTGCTCAGGTTCAAACTCTTTGGAGTTTTCTGATCTTCCTGACTAATGAGTGTGATGTGAGCTCTTGTACCCTACAGAATGAAGGACAATCCTTCTGCATTCTACCTTCAGATGTAGGTAGAATAAACTAGAGCTAACAGGGTATAATTTCCAGAAAACCGTAATTTACATTCGAACAAAAGGCTGCCAGAGCATATATTTTTGCTCTTTAAATAGCATGTCACTGATGTATTGATTCTACTGTGTGCAGATCATTGTTTAAGACCTTCAGGGAAATCTGAGAAATATTCCTACCCTCCAACAGCTCACAACCCAGGAGAGAAGGTGAAGCAGGAATACAGCTCGAATCCCTCCTCATCCTCTTTCGTGCTTCCCAGGGCCTTCGCCAGTTGATTTTTTTACATATCTTTTCACTTCGTTGTGGGTTTACTGTCTTTCTGCATTACAAGGCAGAGCATTCTTTTCACAGTTGAGCACTACCGTGGTTTTCTGCCTCTTGTTTTTATTTTTCTTGTAAAAATCGTTGTTGTTGCTGTTTGTTCACTCAGTCAAGTCTGACTCTTGGCAACCCAATGGACTGCTGCACGCCAGGCGTCCCTGTCCATCACCAACTTCCAGAGCTTGCTCAAGCTCATGTCCGTTGAGTCGGTGATGCCATCCAACCATCTTGTCCTCTGTCGTCCCCTTCTCCTCCCCACTTCAATCTTTCCCTGCATCGGGGTCTTTTCTAATGAGTCTGTTCTTCACATCAGGTGGCCAAAGTATGGGAGGTTCAGCTTCAGCCTCAGTCCTTCCAATGAAGACCCAGGACTGATTTCCTTTAGGATGGACTGGTTTGATCTCCTTGCAGTCCAAGGGACTCTCAAGAGTCTTCTTCAACACATGAAAATCCAAATCAGTAAACATTTACTAACCCTGGATCTGGGCTGAAAGAGTCTTCTTATTCCTTGAAAACTACTTCTTACTGGGAAACTGGGCCTTGGATGGCAAAGGGAACAAAAAGCCCTGCTGGCCAGGGAGGATCTGGCTGTCACTTAGCACAAACGTCCTTCTCTTATGACAGCCTCTCGCAGACTTGACAAGCCTGTCTCCAGGCTTCCAAGGCTCTTCTCTCAGGCCTCTTTCCTCCTACCACTACGTGCTAAAGTTAGTTGAAGTTAAGGTTTTTTTTGTTTGTTTGTCTGTTTTAACAATAAATAATACATTGCTCTATGTAGTGAAAAACTTTTTAAAGTGAAGTATGCACAGTAAAAGTGAACCTCCTCCTCCCCTCTCTCCCAGGTTAGCAGGTAGAACAAGCCCTCCAGATCAGTTGGTAGGCAGCTACAATATAAAGCCATCTTTCTGTGCGTTTTGCACTACATTTTCCAAATCTTTTCATGTCAGAGCATATGTAAATATACCTATTCCGTAGCATGAATGTGCGTCATGTAACTTCTGATGGACATTTCTTTATTTGTTGTCTTTCTCACTCTCCCCCTTTGCTGTTACAAAAGGATGCTCCCGTGGCTATTCTTATACACACACAGAGATTTCTGAAGAAAACTTACAATCTTATATAATTAACGAGTCTTTAATGTAGCTAAGTTTTATTTTAATACGTTGATGTGATATAACCGTACTTTGAAAGAAATAGATATCCTTTGTTCCCAACCATTTATTTAATAGATCCTCTTGTTCCTATTGGTCTAAGATGTAAACTGTATCCTGAACTAAATTTGCATGTATACCTGCTTCTGACTCTTCCAGTAATTTGCCTTTCTATAGATTTCTTTGTCTAAACCAACCATACTTTCCATGTCATACAGTTAGGATAATGTTATAGGATGTTTTCAAATTTGGTGGGGCAGGTCTTCAAACACCGTTCTCAAAATATTTTCATTATCTTTGTTCATTTTTTTTTTCCTTATGGCTGAGCTTTAGTGTTAGTTTGTCAAGTTCCACTTAAAAATTACATTGGACATTTTTTAAAGAAATTAACATAAAGTAGAATTAACTTTAGGGGAAATGTACAGTGCTGTGAGTACTGACGCGTGCAGATTTGTGTAGGCACCACCCCAGCCGGGATATGCCACACTTTCCTCAACCCTGTTACTGTCAGACCTTCCTCCAGCCGTAGCTCCTATCATCCACTGTCTATTCTCTGCCACTATAATTTTGTCTTTTTGAGGATCTTATATGCATGGAATCGAATCGGATGTAGCCCTCTGAGACCGATCTCTCAGTCAGCATGGTGCCTTTGAGATTCACCCAAGTTCTTGAGTTTGTTTCTTGCATTGTAAAGTAATATCCCATGGCATGAATGATTTCAGTTTACTCATTCTTCTCCACTGAAGGACACTCAAGATGTTTGCAGTTCGCGGCCACTCTGAAGAGAGAGTCATCTTAAACACTCATGTACGGACTTTCATGTGAACATGAATCTTCATTTTTCTTGGCTAAATACCAAGATGTGGGGTTTCTAGGTTGCATGCTGAGTTTCTGTGTAATTGTAAAGACTGCCAAACTCTTCCAGAGCAGCAGTCCTGTTTTGCATTCCCCCCAGCCATGTTTGAGAGAACGGGTCCCTCCGTTACCCTCATCAGCCCTTGGGGTCCTGAGTACTTTGTATTCTGTCATTCTGATCAGTGTGCGGTGGGATCTCATCATGGTTTTAGTTTGCATTTGCCTAACGGTTAATGATGCTGAACATCGTTTCGTGTCCTTATTTGCCATTCTCACATCCTCTTTGGTGCAAGTGTCTGTTCACATCTTTTGCTCATTTTAAAAATGGGCTATTTGTTACCTCATTATTGAGTTTTGAGGGTTCTTTATATATTCTGGGTGCAAATCCTTTGTTGGTAAGGGTGGCTTCGTGGGAGTGTGACCTGTGTGGTCACACAGACCTATGCTCAAAGGAGCCCCATTTAATGTTCTGCTGTTGCAGCTAAAATACTTAATAAGTTTTCAACAAGGGGTCCCACATTTTCAACTGGTACTGGGCCTCATAAATGATGTACCTCATCTTATTTGTTGATATAAGATTTGCATATATTTTTCCCCGTCAGTAGCTTGTCTTTTTTTTCTCTCTCTCTTAACAGTGTCTTTCTCAGAGCAAAAGTTTTACATTTTGGTAAAGTCCAGTTTATGTTTTTTTTGTGTGTGTGTGTGTGCTTTTGGTGTCATGACCAAGATCCCTTTGATCACAAAAAGTTTCTCTTGTTATCTTAAAAGTGCTTTACAGTTTTATGTTTTACATTAAGATATATGATCTGCTTTCAGTTAATTTTTGTGTAGTATACATGATTATGATTTAAGTTTTACATTGAAACTTTGATTGTCAATGTATTTAATTTATAGATTCATTTAGGAAGCACTGACATCTTTACAATGTAGTATTTTTATATCTAAGAACATGATCATGTTTTTTAAATGATGCAAGTCTTTTATGTCTGTAAAACTTTATAGTTTTATTCACATACATCGTGCTCATTTTTAGTAGTTTATTCCAAAATATTTTGGAGTTTTTGTTGCTACTTGAGTGAGATTCGTTTTCCATCACGTTGATCAATTCCTTTATAGTTGATGGATATAGTTGAAAAGAAAGCTGTTGTTTTTGTGCTTTGATCTTGTGTCACGACTGCTTTGCTAAAGGGTCTTGCTCATTGTTTTCTTTAGGCAGGTTTCCAACAATCCCTTCCCTCCCACTTCCTGTCTTTCTCTTCTGTCAGCTAGGAGTGGGAATGGGGTGGGGTGTCGGTCCTGTGAATTCTGCTGAAATGACAGATGCTGGCCAGCGCTGAGGGTCAGGAACTGACCCCATTTGCTGTGAGGTACTTAATGCCATTGTTCTCAGCTCTGAGGTTTAAGAGCTAATTGCATCAGATAAACACTAAACACATTTTATCAGTCCATATTTTATTCAGCTCAAGCAACAGACTAGTTGAGCGACATTTACTTTCTAAGATATGTTTTGTTTTTCTCACATAGCAAGAAATCTGAAGGGAGGCTGTTGCTGGTGTTGGTTCAGCGCTTCAGTAATGCCACTAGGAATCCAAACTCTTTTAGACTTAAAAAAAAAAAATTTTTTTTACATTGAAATAATTTTATATTCACAGGAAAATCACAAAGAAATTACAAAGACTTCTCATATACCCTTCCCTGAGTTTCTCCTAACATTATTGTCTCCTATAAAGAACATTTGTCAAAAGTAAAAAGTTGGTACGTTGTTATTAACTAAACCGCAGTTTTTTTGAATTTCATCAGTTTTCTACTAATGTGTTTGTCCTATTCCACAATCCAATCCAGGTATCACATTGCATTTAGATTTCATGTCTCCTTAGGATCCTTGTGTGTCTCTAAGCCTTCACTTGTTTTTCACGACTTTGACACTTTTTGAAGACTACTAGTCAGTTTGTAGATGGTTCTTCAGCATGGTTTGGCTGATGTTTCTGATACTTAGCCTGGGATTGTGGGTTTGGGGGAAGAATGCCCCCGAGGTGGAGTGCCCCTCTCATTGCATCCTATCGGGGGGTACATGACCTCGACATAATTGATCCCCTGTGATGTTAGCCCTGTGGCTGTCAACTGGCAGTGCTAAACTTGATTACAGAAGTAGTGTTTGCCAAATCTTTCAGTCTTTTTATTACGGAGAATTTGAAACATACACAGAAGAGAAGATGCTTGTATGTCTAACTTCAACAGTTATCTGTCTATAATTGATCTTGTCTCATCTATACTTACACTCACTTTCCCAGCAGCCCCCACTGAACTATTTTGAAGCAAGTTGTAGATATCATAGTTCAGTTCAGTTCAGTCACTCAGTTGTGTCCAACTCTTTGCGACCCCATGAATCACAGCACGCCAGGCCTCCCTGTCCATCACCAACTCCCGGAGTTCACTCAAACTCATGTCCATCAAGTCGGTGATGCCATCCAGCCATCTCATCCTCTGTCATCCCCTTCTCCTCCTGCCCCCAATCCCTCCCAGCATCAGGGTCTTTTCCAATGAGTCAATTCTTCGCATAAGGTGGCCAAAGTACTGGAGTTTCAGCTTTAGCATCAGTCCTTCCAATGAACACCCAGGACTGATCTCCTTTAGGATGGACTGGTTGGATCTTTTTGCTGTCCAAGGGACTCTCAAGAGTCTTCTCCAGCACCACAGTTCAAAAGCATCAATTCTGTAGCGCTCAGCTTTCTTCACAGTCCAACTCTCACATCCATACATGACCACTGGAAAAACCATAGCCTTGACTAGACGGACCTTTGTTGGCAAAGTAATGTCTCTGCTTTTGAATATGCTATCTAGGTTGGTCATAACTTTCCTTCCAAGGAGTGAGTGTCTTTTAATTTCATGGCTGCAATCACCATCTGCAGTGATTTTGGAGCCCAAAAAAATAAAGTCTGACACCGTTTCCACTGTTTCCCCATCTATTTCCCATGAAGTGATGGAACCAGATGCCATGATCTTCGTTTTCTGAATGTTGAGCTTTAAGCCAACTTTTTCACTCTCCACTTTCACTTTCATCAAGAGGCTTTTTAGTTCCTCTTCACTTTCTTCCATAAGGGTGGTGTCATCTGCATATCTGAGGTTATTGATATTTCTGCCAGCAATCTTGATTCCAGCTTGTGCTTCCTCCAGTCCCGCATTTCTCATGATGTACTCTGCATATAAGTTAAATAAACAGGGTGACAATATACAGCCTTGACGTACTCCTTTTCCTATTTGGAACCAGTCTGTTGTTGCATGTCCAGTTCTAACTGTTACTTCCTGACCTGCATATTGGTTTCTCAAGAGGCAGGTCAGGTGGTCTGGTATTCCCATCTCTTTCAGAATTTTCCATAGTTTATTGTGATCTTCAGTATGGATCACTATAAGGACTTCAAGAAAAATAGCCGCAATATCATGGGGCTTCCCTGATGGTAGGGGCTTCCCTAATGGTAAAGAATCTGCCTGCAATGCAGGAAACCTGGGTTCAATTCCTGGGTCAATATTATTACCATTTCTTAAAAACTTTATAATCTTGAAGCTGTTTCTGTTTTCCCACTCTGCCGTCCTTGGCATGTGATTCTTTATCTTGCTGTTTAACAGTTGCAAGAAAGCTGCTCTATCTTCAGCCATCACATCGAAGTTCAAGGCAAGACCCCACTGGGCGGAGTAGCAGGAAATCATTTTTCCCAGCCCCCTCCTCCCTCCCTTACACCCACAGACCTCAGAGTGAGGTCTCGCCTTTCATCAGCCAGAACTATGTTGGTGGCTGCCACAACTAACAAGGGAAGTTGGAAAACTGAGTGTTTGGCTTTCCAACCTCTGTAATAGAGGATTATATGGATTAATAAGGTGGGGGATAGTTGTTAATAAGCCAACATATAGTATCTTTCACACCAGTTTTGGGAAGAGAAAAGTTTCACTTGGCACCTCTCTCCATTCTGTGAAACTAATCATTAGAACTGGACGAGGACAGAGTGGAGTTGGCAGGAGGAGTAGCTGAGCTGCTGAGCCGTGGCAGTGATCATGTGTTACTGCTCTTGGCCTGATGAGGCCTTCAGGCCGGAGCACGAATGAGCATATTAGCGGAGGAGCCCCGGGTGTGGATGCTAGAGCCACATGGGGCTGGAGCCTGGCAGTCCTTGCAATTTGTCTTCAAACTACTCAGGGACATGGGTGTTAAAAAATGTCATTCCATAGGTCATAAAATTGAGGCTTTTCTAGATTACTGAGTAGGCTAAGTAGGGAGTCTGAGAAAAGTTTGATTTTGATAACTTTAGTAAGAACTTTGCAAAATAAAAAAAGTTAGAAAGTAGATACCAATTTTCAGTGGATCTAAGATGTAGCATTAGTTTATATACTTCTAGCAACAAAAATATGCTATCAATAAACCATGATGTGCCATTGAGTATAAGGCATATCCTGACTTCAGAAATGTTACAATGTGTGGAAACGTGTCTTAGTATTGATAAAATCTGGTGTTTTAATTATGGTAGACAAGTAAACTTCAGGTTTTATATATCACAGCATTTAGACTTTGTAGAAACTGAGGCATAATGAGATCAATGGCATTTCCCCTCTACTGCCACCAAGGTTAACATATGACACTTTCCCACCATCTCGAAAGTTTCTTTGAGTGCCTTCTCAGTCAGAGCCAACCACAGAGGTCACCACTTGCTAATTTTTCCACCACAAATCAGTTTTGTTTGTTTGGGGACTTCATATAAATGTAATCCTTCAGTTTGTTCTCTTTTGTGTCTGGCTCCTTAATTCAGAGTAATGTTTTTGAGATTTATTGACCTATATAAAAGTATAATCATTGTTTATAAAGCATAATCTATTCTCCTGTTGATGAACATTTGGGCTGTCTACATTTTTTCTTTTTTACTATTGTAGTAATAGCGTCTGTGAGCATATGTGAACAAGTCTCTGTACAGACTTGAGTTTTTATTTCTTTGGGATAAATACCTAGAGTGGAATTACTAGATCATAGGGTGGTGCAGGCTTAACTTCATAGTAAGACCCCAAACAGCTTTTCAGAGTGGTTTGACTGATTTATACTCTCAGCTACAAAGTATAAGAGCTCCAATTTCTCCATATCCCCCAAACATTAGAAATTGATAGTCTTTTAATAAAGTTTTAACTAAGTAGTAGATCTAAAGAAGTATCTCATTGTGGTTTTAATTTGCATGTCCCAGATGGCTAATAAAGTTGAATGTATTATCATGTGCTTTTTGACCACGTGGATATCTTCTCTTGGGGAATTTCTATTTGAAATCTTTTATCTATTTTTAAAAACTGAGTGATTTGGTTTTTTCTTATTCAATTGTAGAAATTCTTAATTCTTAAAGATTTTCAGGACAGACAGAACAGTTGTGTCTACCCTACCTCCTCTTCCTTCCTGCTCTCCCAGTTATGTGTAGACTTTGTCAGGGTGTCCATTTCACATTAAATCTGATATCATCACCTTTACCTTCTTTTTGATAAAATTGACAATTACTAGTATAATTCATAGTCATTTACTATCTAGGTAAAGCCTTTTTGTTATGACTCTCCAAAATTGAGAGAGCAAATGACCTTAAATGAGAATCAAGTCTATTAGTGGAACATGTGATTTCCAAATCTTTGTTTCCAACAAAATTAAGAAAAAACTCTAACTTACTTACTAATTGATCATTAAAAACGTTTTTTGCATACCACTTTATGATTTTAGCTATATGACCTGTGAAGCTAATAGTAAAATATTAATTTCTTTGATAGAATTCCTTTTCTTCTGTTTATTTATATGAGTAGAGTTTCAGCACTTACATCTATAAAAAGAAAAACAATAGCAAAAGAATTAATTCTGGAAACCTTTTCTCAAAATTAGTAACATCTATCCGTGGATTTATGAACTAATTAAAATATAAAAACAGCCACATCCATCTCATTAAAAAATACCTTTTCAGTACAACTTTACTATTTATGTTTGGTCATTACTTATCAAAACATCATATATTTAGATTTTTTAATTAAATTTTTACTTACAAAAATTGTAATAATAGCAATGCAGAAAAAACCTTATGAACTTTATGGTTACAAAAAAATTAATCTCAAATAATAGACATATTTTATTGCATAAAGGAATGATGGCTCACTTAATGGCAAAAAGGAACATTCATTTCATTGTGATCAAATTCTGGGGAAGAAATATAATAGAAATACAATTTTAAGTAATAAAAAAAGAACAATGGAAACTTTGGCCTGTTATAGAAGAGCTTGTTCACATATTTTAGATTTTGGAAACCAGATGCTATGGTATTTAGATTCTGTTGTAGCCACATAAAAGAGTGAATTAAGTTTTATTTTAAAATGTCAAAGTTTACACAAGATTATTTCTTTTCCAGCCATTTAAAACTGATAATGAAGGATTTTGGATGTCAACCTAAAAATATGGGAGGGGACTCAGTTTTTCAAAATTCTTAGTGGTACATGAAGAATAACAACAAATTGATCATGGCTTCAGTTTTGGCTCAGGCCACGTGCCCCCTCCATCCCTGGAGGTAAGGGTTGGGGGAATCACCTTCTCTGGAACTGTCTAGATATACAAACAGAAAGCTGAGAATATTGGGAAGGGCCATAAGAGGCTGGCCAATTCAGAGGCAAGCAATCAACAGTGTAAGAGGTGAGACCACTGAAAGGTCAGTAGAGTCAAGGTAAGCATTACCCCCATCCTCAGTAGGAGTGTATGTGCTTGTTTAAAAGCAGAAGGGAAGAAGCATTAGTTAAACGGGGTCTAGGGGTCCAGTGGTGATGTCCTAGGGGAGGAGAGGAGGGGAGCAGAGAGAGACAGTGGGTGTGTGACTGTGTAAACAGGTTGTGGCAACTGACTGACACCCCAGAACTTGAACTACCTGGCAGATGGACGGGCACAGCTGGTTATGGCTGAGTAGAGTCTCCTGGGGATTCCTGTGGTAACAGAGCAGCTTTTTTCTGCAAGGTCTACTCCCAAGCCACAAGAGAGCAAAACACTCTGTTGAATAAATGGATACTGTTCAAACAAAGGGTCCAAACTTCCAGTTGTAAGATGAATAAGTTCTGGGGATCTAATGTTTAGCATAGTGATTATAGTTAATAATTTTGTATCATACACTTGAAAATTGCCAAGTGAGTAGATCCTGTATGTTCTCACCACAGAAAAGAAATGGTAATTATGTGACATGATGTAGAGGTGAGCTTAGGTTATGGAGGTAATCATTTTAAAATACATAAGTGTATCAGGTCAATACATTGCATACCTTGAACTTACACAATGCTAGATGCCAGTTGTGTCTCAGTAAAGCTGGGGGGAAGAAAGGGATATTGCTTTTGTTGTTTGTTAGGCTGCTGCTGCTGCTAAGTCACTTCAGTCATGTCCGACTGTGTGACCCCATAGACGGCAGCCCACCAGGCTCCTCCGTCCCTGGGATTCTCCAGGCAAGAACACTGGAGTGGGCTGCCATTTCCTTCTCCAATGCATGAAAGGGAAAAGTAAAAGTGAAGTCGCTCAGTCGTGTCCGACTCTCAGCGACCCCATGGACTGCAGCCCACCAGGCTCCTCCGTCCATGCGATTTTCCAGGCAAGAGTACTGGAGTGGGTTGCTATTGTCAGGCATACCCCAACAAATAAAAAAGCACTTCCAGGGCATAAGACTGGGTCCCTGAACTTATTACTCTTTCTTGGTTTCAGGCAACAATCATTGCAGTAGTTTGACCAGAAAAGCTCTTGGTAAATCATATCCCCTTGGTAAACCATATCATAACTGTCTATATCTCCTGTATCTTTATGTGAAGAGAGCATGTTTAGTTTTTAAAACTCTTTCTTGAAGTATAATGTAAACACAAAAAGGTAAATGTATCATAAGATTATTGCTTGATGAATTTTTATAAACCGAGTCCACCAGGTAGCCAACATCCAGATAAAAAGAGAACATGACTTGCGCCTCACAGCCCCTTCTCCATGTTAATCTGATAGTGTTTAAATTTGGCTTAGACCTGAAGCGAGGAAAACAAAAAAAAATTTAAAAATATATAGTTTGCCTTTGAAAGAACATGACAGTGGGTTTAAACTGTTAACTTAGTTCTCTGAGTATTTCACTGCTGGAAAACTGATTTCAGAAACACTTTGGGCCTAAAAACCACATCTTTAAGCAAAAATCTGAATTGCTCATAGAAATGATTTTCTTCTTTTGATACATCAGCAGAATCTGTCAAATGAACTGGTAGATTGGAGAGAAGTAGAAGATGTGAGTTTTTATTAAGCAACAATGAATGAACAGAGAAGCAAAATATTAGCCAAAAAAGTGGGAAGAGTCTGAGTGAACTCCGGGAGTTGGTGATGGACAGGGAGGCCTGGCGTGCTGCGATTCATGGGGTCGCAAAGAGTTGGACACGACTGCGCGACTGAACTGAACTGAACTGAACTGAGATCTAATTTGATCTAGGATCCTGCTTTATAAATGTGCTCTGTGAGTGAAGTGTACCTAGCAGCTTTGTAAGGTGTTTTATTTTGTAAAGGTGGTTATTGTTTGGAGAAGCCCCCTTTTTTTCACCTTGTTTTATACTATAATAATGTCAATAGTATCTAGTCACAGGATCTAGTTTTATATTTTTATAGAGTGTCAATACACTCATTTTCATTTTTCTAATTCTTTCCTTTTTTATTTTGTATCTATACAGATCTGATGTCTATCCTCATTTGTTCTAATTAGCTTACCTATGCTTATGTCAGTGGAGGGTGAGGCATATGAGAATGGGTATGGCGCCTGTCTTTTATAAAACATTGGTGTAGGGCCCCCATTTTTTTTTTTTCCCCTGGAGTAAGATAGAAAAAGCAGTTGAGGGTTGGAATGGGAAAGGGCAGGATGGGAAGGGAAGAGATCAGAGTCTGAAAAGTCCTGGGAGTTGTTTCTGCTGAAGTTGTTGGTTAAACAAGGGGACCAGATGGCTAAGCAGAGGTAGACAGGACACTTTCCCCATATCCTGGGCTCCCTAACCCCACCTGGTTCTGCAGGACCTGAGGGCTAGGAGGCAGCTGCCATTGGCTGGTGCCTTCCAGTTCCCTTTCCTCTAACCATGCTCTGGCTCCTGGGGCTGGGCTAGGTCTTTTATATATACACTTATTCATCAGTGCACACTCCAGCCTGGCACATCTAGCTATTAGGAAAATAGCATTGACAGTTGTTTGCTTGATTATCAACAGTAGCCAGAGAAGTCAGGTGAGTGTCAACTTTTTTTTGGTAGTTAGAACATTTAACATGAGGGTGAGAAAAGTCAAAGTGTTAGTTGCTCAGTTGTATCCAACGCTTCGCAATCCTATGGACTGTAGTCTGCAAGGCTCCTCTGTCCTTGGGATTCTCCAGGCAACAGTACTGGAGTGAGTAGCCATTCCCTTCTCCAGGGGATCTTTCTGACCCAGGGATCAAAGCCAGGTCTCCCACATTGTAGGCAGGTTCTTTACCATCTGAGCCACCAGGGAAGCCTCTTAATAATTTTTTAAGTGTACAATAAATACAGTACTGTTAGCTCCAGATACAATGTTGCACTGCAGATCTCTAGAACTTTTTCATCTTGCATGACTGAAATGCCACACCTGTTGACAAGCAACTCAGCATTTCCCCCTCCTCACAGCCCCTGGAAACCACCATTTTGCTTTCTGCTTCTATGAGTCTGACTATTGTAGGTTTTGCATATAAGAAGAATCATGTAATATATATCCTTTTGTGACTTATTTCACTTAGCTTGCTGTCATCAAGGTTCATCCATGTTGTGACAAATGGCAGGATTGCCTTCTTTTTCAAGGCGAATATCCTACTGCGTGTATAGTATAAAACAATTTGCTTTATCCATTTATCCACTGATGCACATCTAGGTTGTTTGTACATCTTGGCTATTGTGAAAAATATTGCAACGAACAGGTGAGTATAAATACCTCTTTGAGGTCCTGACTTCAATTCTTTTGAACAGATACCCAGAAATGGGATCGCTGGATCATATGGTAGTTCTATTTTTAATATTTTGAGGAACCTCCACACCATTTTCCATAGCAGCTGCACCATTTGTGAATATATGATATGTTATCTTAAGTTACTTAAGTAACTGTCTCATTGCAGTATGGTTACCATGTGTACAATTACCACTTCTAAAGAAATACCTATGCCAGTAGTTGTAACTTTCTAGGCATTTAACTTTTGATAAGAAAAGAACTTGAATATCAGAAAGGAACTTGGAAATTGGGAAGATCTTGCTCTTTGATTTTTTTTTAAGATCTTGCTCTTTAAATATATATGATTTTTTTTTTCTATCAAAGGTAGTTACCACTAGCTTTTCCTTTTTCCCTCCCAATTCAGTACTTTAAGTTTATTACTTTTGGGCTTCATTTAAATGTCCACTTAAACTAATTTAAATGTAATACGTGGCCCTTGACACTCTGCTACTTTCTGTCAAAATGGACTATCGAAAATGCAGCCTTTCAAGGGGAAAGGTTTCTGCCCACAGAGTGGGATTGTATCAGCACTGTGAAACAACAGTGACTCAGAAGCTCAGAACTTTAGGCTACTGACATGTTGAGGTCAAGAAAGTTACAAATGTGTTCCTGTTAATGGAAAAGTGTGAGGGTGTTGGTGATTGGAGATCAAGTAAAATATGGAGGGAGGAGTTAAGACAGTGGGCTGAGAAGCTGGAGGGAGGAGGCTGTGGGAGTTGAGGACCAGTATAAGTTTTGGAGGACACTGGTGATGGGAGAGCAGGGCTCAGAGAGTGGAGAGGGGAGGAGAAGGAAGCAGAGAGGATGAAATTAGAAAGAGTGAAATAAGATGAGAGGTGGCCCCTGGAATATGAGAGAAGAGGACATCATGATACTGTAGAAGGAGGGATGGAAGGGGAGCAGAGAAACCAAGGATGGCAGGACAGGTAGATGGGGGGAGGGGCGGTGAAATAGTCTCCAGCACACCCACCAGCATCCTATCTGCCTGTAGAACTATGGCCTTGAAATAGCTCCCATGGAATGCTAGAATACCTAGAAAGGTAACTGGATACAGACCATCTGTCAGTTTACTGAGCTTCGGGAAAGGCAAGAGCTTGGTTTCCTGACTTGTGAATAAACATTTACTCCACTAAGAAAAATTCAGGGACTCTACCTCATCCAAAGCAAAGTGAGTCCATTTTTTTTTTTATCAGCTTAAAAAAATATTTTCATTTGTCAAAGTTTCCAGAAGTAGTACAGAAGAATATTGGTATTGTATATTTTGCTAGCAACTAGTAATAATTATATCAGGCAACAATCTTAATAGAAATGAACATGTCTTGTGCAGAGATTTCTTCTTTATTAATCAGTCCATCAAAATAAAAGTTTAGCAAAAGAATTAAAATCTCCCAGCTGAAATGTCCTCACTGTTACTGTCCTGAAAGAATGAAATAGGCTCATATGCAGGAGAAATGTCTCCATTTAAGAAATGAAATGTGTCTGCTAGTAATGAAAGAATACTGCCTGCCCTGTGTCTTCTGAGGCTTTATGCTGCCCAGGCACGTCCAGAGCCTAGAGTGCTAAGTAGAGTGTTGCCCTTGGGCGGCTCATGATCAACTCGATGAAAGACGACTTGTGTTGAAAGACATGCCACCTTCATCTGGAACTTGTAAATTTGAGCTGGGGACACATTTGTCACATAGCAACCTTGAAATAAACAGGGTGGCTGCTCACTCAGAAAAAAGTTTTCATATGCTGAGGGGGCTGGATTAGATGATCTTTCTGGTCTTGATACAATTCTAGTCCTCTGTAGCCCATTCTTCTGCCTTTTAAATATGCCTATGGTGAGGGGTTCTCAACTTGTGTTGCTGGTTGTATACACTGAGGCAGTGTCTCTAAGAGGGCAACTTGGGAGTATCTATCAACACTTGAAATGCACAAATCATTTGGCCAAGCAGTTCTGCTTCTAGAAATTTAAATTTTACCCTTAGTCATACTGGTGCACCAGTATATATGCTGAAGACTCATTGTAGCGGTGTTTGTAACAGGAAAGAAACAAACAAGATGGAAAAGGCCTGTATACACATCACTGGGAGACTGAATGACTATGTCATGAATATGCATTCAGTGAAATACTACTAATCCATCTAACCAGTATTAGAAAAAGTATGAGATAAATTTACATGTGTTCTTACCTCTGTTAAGGTGTATATTTTTGTCTTTTCCCTCCCCAACACTTAAAACAGTACCCAGAACATAAATAGGTACTTGTAATTATTT
Source organism: Oryx dammah (assembly GCF_014754425.2). Lineage (NCBI taxonomy): Eukaryota > Metazoa > Chordata > Mammalia > Artiodactyla > Bovidae > Oryx > Oryx dammah. The sequence goes on along the minus strand of NW_024070192.1, from coordinate 32,678,152 downwards.
TAAGGGACTAAAAGAATGATGAATGGGTTTTTTAAATGAGTTTTAAAATACCTATTATAAATGCCCAAAGAGCACTCTGTAGTTCCCAGGGCATTTCATAACTGGATCCTTGGGCTTTTCCAGTTGTAATTGTAGGAGGTATAAATATTTTACACTACTCTATCCTTGAAGAGTAGTTTGTTTTCTTTAGTAGTGATTAGGCTTCATCCCAAATTCCAGTGACATCCCCTGGTGCTGTAGACTGTGAAAGAACCACCAAAGAGCCACGCAAACACTGTTCACCATTCAGAGCACTCCACAGACAAGATGCTTACGGCCACAGGTGGCTTTAACTATACTTGAAAATTGAATAGAAAAGAGATTGCCAGCTGTTTCATTTTAAAACATTTTCCTTGATTCCATGTTAGTTTTAACACAAACTCAGCAAAGTTCACTCCTTAAATGAGACAAAATATGTCAGAAGAATGTGTGTTTGCAATGAGCATGATGAAGTTTCCTGTCAAAGAGTTTAAAGTGTTAAAAAGAACCATCAGGCCCCAACTGGAATCACTCATGCAAAGTCCCACCAAGACTGAATACCTAACCTCACTGCAGTTTCAGCCAGGAGTAGAATTTTAAACCAGGCAGACTGGAATTTCCTAGTCAACACTAGTCAGCTAGTCTGCTGGAGAAGACCCCCTGCCCTCCCCTAAGGGCACGTGACCTTGCCTGAGATAATCCACTCCTTTAATCTCTCTGTCTGTCCTTCCTTCTGCCTATAAAAGCTTTCCATTTTGTACAACTCCTAGAGCACTTTTCTCTTTGTTAGGCAGGATGCTCCCTTATCAGGACTCTTGAATAAAGCCAATGGGATCTTTAAATTTACTTGGTCGAATTTTGTTTTTTACTAAAGATATATACTTAGTGAAAAGAAAATAAAAATTGTTCTATTCTTGCATAATAATGTAAGAAACTTTTAAGTCCTACCATGAACCTATTTGTTACTGTACTTTGAAAGGTTGGAAAGCATGATTTCCTTCCCTTTTGCTATTTCATTTCTTTACCTCATGTTTATTTTTATTTTTCTACTCTGTGCATTTCAACAAAACACCTGGGGATATACTCTTACAGGAATTTGAAATGTATAGGGCCACACTCCCAAGTCCTTTGTAGAAGAAATCATAAAGCCAAATAAATATAGCCACACCTGTTGGTTAAAGATACACGTTACAGGAAATAGAGCTGCCACTCATTTTCCTTTGCGTGTTTGTGAGAATATTTCAGGACTTGTTTCAAAAGAACTGCTGAAAATGTAGAAACCTAGCATCATCATAAAACTTGCTGAGATGGTGGGTGCTGGATTTACAAATACACTCCCTCAGCACCCTTGTTGCACTGGATAAGCCAAGTCTTGGCAGCCTGTCATGGCCACTGAAATTGGTATGACTCTTGTATAGTCTGACTTAGAAACTTCGAAGAGTATAGCTTTGGATTGGCAGCTCTAGGACCTTAAGGACCATGATATTGCCCTCCACACCTTCTTATTCGGGGAGACAGAATTGAAGGAGATGAACGACGTCACTGCTTACCATGAGCTAGATCCGGCTTGCATCTCTGCACCTTTCCAATGGATTAACTGAGGAATGTGAAGAAATGTGTCGGAAATTTGGACTCCTCATATAAGTGGAGCCTAAGGCCCCTTTGTCAGTTTTTTCTATGGCAACAGTTCTCCCCACTTCCCACCCCCACTTTTTAATGCCTTTAAAATATCCAACAGATTTTAGTTTTTCACCTCATTTTCCTTTCCTGTCCCAGGATCCTGTGCAGCACACCACATTTCATTGAGTTCTTCATGACCCTTTAGGCTCTTCTTGGCTGTGACAGTTTCTCAGACTTCACTTGCTTTTGATGACCTTGACAGTTTTGAGGAGCACTGCTCTGGTGTTTTATAGGATGGTCCTCTAGGGTCTGATGTTTTCTCATGATCAGGTGGGTTTTGGGTTGGGGATTAATATCCCAGAGGTACAATGCCATTTTCTGATAACACTGACTTTGACTACATATTGGTGGTATTGGCCAGGTTCTCCACTCTGAACTCTTCTTTCCCCTACTTGTACTGTATTCTTTGGAAGGAAGTCACTGCGAGCAGCCCAAACCCAAAGAATGGGGACTTATGTTCCTCCTTGTTGAGGGTGGAGTATCTACATAAATTACTCAGAATTTTTCTGCTTGGGAAATTTGCCTCTTCTCCCTCTTTATTAATTTGATCAATCATTTGTTTATATCAGTATAGATTCATAGATATTTTATACTTTGAGTTATAATCCAATTATTTTTTCTTTTTTTTTGCTCACATTATTCCACATTTAGCCATTGGGAGCTCTTTTGGTTGGCTCCGGTGTCCCTTTGACATAATTCCCATTATTGTGTGTGTGTGTTGGGGGGTGGGTATTGGTTTTATCATTTCCTTACTTTCTAGCACCACGAGATGCTCCAGGCTCATTCTATATTTCCCTCCCAATTCTTCATTAAGCTATTTCTCCAATAAATCCTCTTTCCTTTTATTGGAGAATGCTATTGGAAACAAGTATCTAGGTTTCAGGTGTGTTTGTTGCTCCTGGGGTCTTTTAGGCCTTAACAGCAGACAGCAAAGAAATACATGTGTATCTACTAATCTGTGTACATACACATTTCTGTATGTAACTATCTATCTATTAAGCTAAACACGTTCATCCTGATGGGCTTTAATCTATTACCACAGGGCTCATTCCAGCCTCCTTCCTTTGCTTATATGAAAACTCTCAGTCCAACAGGAGACGCTTGGCTCCCAATATTGGCCATTTACTTCATTGTTCAGCTTCAGTATACATGTATAGAAGCATCGGAATTATCACCCTGTACCCCCATGAACCAATTGTATCAACTAGAGCACCATGCTCATGCTGAGTTCCTTTTGCTTTTGGTCTTGTAGACTCTATTTCCAAATTACTTAGGTCAGCACTTTTAAGCCTGACTCCCTTCACTGAAGTGGTTTCATACATTTGTAATATAGTTACAGTCTCTTAGAGTCTGCCTTCCTTACTGGGATCCCCTGACTGCCTAATTTCCCACCCCACCCCACCCCCCGCAAATTGCTTACATCAAAGGTCACTCTTCATGCTATAAATTCTATGGGTTCTGACAAATGCATAGTGTCCAACAAGTAGAATATCATGAAGAATAGTTTCAGTGCATGTCAGACAGGGAAAGAAAATACTGTATGATATTACTTATATGTGGAATCTAAAAGCCACAGCAAACTAGTAAATATAAGGAAAGAGAAGCCGACTCGTGGATATGGAGAACAAACTAGTGCTTACCAGTGAGGAGGCAGCCTGGCATAGGGTGGCAGAGTGGGTGGCACAAACTATTGGGTATAAAAGAGGCTTCTAAGGATGTATTACGCAGCACAGGGAATGGAGCCAATGTTTTGTAGTAACCGTAAATAAAAACAAAAACTTCTGAAGTAAAACCTTAAAAGAAAAGTATATAACAGATACTGTAAAATGAAACAGTTGTTTCACTGGCCTAAATATGCCCTGTGATTCACCTGTTCATGACACTCCCTTTCCCTGAGCTCCTTGTAGCCGCTGATCTTTTTACTGTTTCTACAGTTTTGCCTTTGACAGAATTCCATATACGTAATTGGAACCACACAGGGTGTATAGCCTTTTTAAAGTTTTGGGTTTTTTTCCCCCACATAGTCATAGGCATATAAGTTTCCTTCATGGCTTTGTGGTTTGGTAGCTCTTTTTGTTTTTATCATTCCGTATTCACACCGCACAGTTTGTTGAAAGACAATTTGACAGCTTCCAGTTTTTGACGATTTCATACAGTTGTTAATACACATTTACATGCAGGCTTTTGTGTGGAGATAAGTTTTCACATCAATTAGGTAAATCAATTTCATTTTGACATGAAACTCACAGAGAAATGTAAATGATTTTAATTTAACAATGATAGGAAAAGAGAAGCCACTTTCCAATGGTTTATGACTCTTTTTCTTTCTAAGTTCTTAAAATGGCCATGTGATCAACATTTATCCTGTTCTTCTAACCACCATCACCTTGAGTTTTAACTAAACACAGTTGTACTAAGACATTCCACAAGTGGTTAGGACTGAGTAGTTTGGATAGTATCTATTTGAGTACGAGTACCTCAGTTATAATTGATGTAATGATGGACAAATTTAGTTCTTTCCTAGCTACCCCACCCCGTAGGCAAAATCTGCCTGATGCAAGAAGCCTCAAATGAGAAAATTCTCCAATGGAAATGCAATAACCTATTCTGGGTTCCAGTTAAAGGGGTGAGAGGGTCTGAGTTCTGCCGACATTTCAAGCTCAACTTTGTCCGTGTTCCCTTTCCGTATAGTTGCCTGGGTAGTGTTTTCATCATACTAACTCCCAGGGTTTTGTCTCATAATAGGCTCCCTGTTGTGACTGGGGAGAGAGGGTTACAGTTCTTAACCCTCACTGAACTGTGACGTTTGCCTAATGCTGCATACTGGAGAGGTGAGACCTCTCCATGCTCAAAGCCAGGAGCCATGGGCAACAGGATGCCGAGTTCAAGAAGAGAGTCTTCATAAGGGAACCCAAAGATGAGTACTTCCAAACTGGGGAGGAGGGGGCCACATTGTTATCTTCTGGGACTCCTGCTCACAGTTACAGCTGGTGGTCCGCCGTGGTAATGGGAGAAGCTGTTGTGGAGAGTGGCCTGTGCAGTGGTGAGCTGGGTTGTAGCCTATATAAGCCTCCTCCTTCAGTGTGCGCGAGACGTCCCTCGCCTCTTCTCAGGATAGTCAGGTGTCACGTTGCAAGAAAAGTTTCCCAAAATTCTGTGTGTCAGACTGATGTATATACTACCTTGGGACCCTACCGAGGTATAGGAAAAAGCTGGAGTTTCTTTCAGTTCTACTGTGAAATCTCTCATTCCATATCCCTATCAGTTCATGATCTATATTCCACATTTATAAGCACACAGTTTGCTAAACTGCCTTCTTTTTAATATATATGTTTATTCTGGTGTTTCAAAGCCTCTTTAACAATTCATTTCATGTACATATTTGGCAACATCAACATCCTTGTTCTGTAAGAAACTGTGGCTGGTCCTATCTACAGACTAAATAAAATATTATTTAAATATCTAAAAACAGAAGATCAACTTCTAACTTACCAACAGTGACACCACTGAACTCTTTAAATAATTGTTAGTAATATGAAGCATATCGTACATATAAAGGCATGTACAAGGTATATGCATAGTTTAAATAAAAATAAGTGTCCTTCACTTTGAAGTTGTGGCCTTTCATGATATAGAAAGACCCCATGCATGTCACCTTGGGGTCTGCAGAGGTTTTCTGACTTCCAGCAGCAGGATTAGAACCTGGTTCTACTGATTCTTGATCCAGTGGGCTTTCGCTGTTCAGCTATACAATGCTATTATATCTTCTTTTTTTCTTTCAGTTTTACTGAGATAGAGTTGACATGCACAGCAGAGTGAATTGACTTACATAGGCCCTGAAATGGTTACCACAGTAAGTTTAGTGAACGTCCATCATCTCATATAGATACAAAAAAAGAAAAAGAGAACAAACTTTTTCTTTGTGATGAGAACGCTTACATTTACTCTGCTGACAACTGTCATGTATAACACACTGCAGGGTTGATCATTTTTATCGCATGGTGTATCACATCCCTCCTACTTACCCATTTTATAACTGCAACTTGTGTCTTTTGACCGCCTTCATCCAACTCCCTGTCCCCCTGCCTCAGTAACCGCAAGACTGATCTCTTTTCCTATGGATAGTCTGTCTTAAAAAGCATATATTTGACATTAATTCTGAACAAGAACCATCTTTCACATCAAAGTAGGTACCTAATGATTATTATCTACAACCATTCTCTATTACTTTTCACTTGATATAAAAGTTCCCTTGTTCTAGACTCTCAGAGGAGCAAAGACCCAAAAATTTTGATCTCATTGCATAATGAAGGAAGTGAGTGAATAGAAATAGTTTCTAAATTCTAGGAATGATGACCACATGGCTTACAGATAGTGACAGATTCTAACAAAGTGCTACTTAGAATCCTCTGTACTCTGGTGCTACTCAAAAGTGGTCCACAAACCAGTAGCGTTCACGTCACCTGGAAGCTTGTTGGACATGCTGTGGCCCTGCTGAATCAGAATCTGCATGTAGCAAGACCCCCAGGTGATCCTCATGTACCATAAAACATGCTTCCTAGTCCAGTGTCCAGGACGCATAGTCAGACATTCACCTAATTCACATTTAGGGCACAGAAGATGATTCCCCAAACTCTAGAGTCTCATGAGGAAGTAAGAATGGGGTTTTTTAGAATGACTTTATCTCCTAACATGTTGTTTCTTATAGACACACATTAATGTATACCTTAGAGTGAGTAGTCAGTCTCTAGTCTTTGTCACCCTTCTACTTGGCCACCTGAAGCCGTCCTGAGATACATACCTAAGAGTAGGAGCCAGTCTTGTCTCTGCAGGGCTCAGGACTAGAGAGAGAGCCTATGAAATTGCAGCTTACATCAAATAAGCTGGAGTCAGCTTCATTCAGTGTCATTGTTAAATGACAGTTTTGAGGATGTGGAGATAAAATGAGGAAATCTGTTGAGTCAGCAGGGCAAGTCTCAAAAATGAAATGCTCTACAGTGTGACTGAGAGTATGCATCTCTAAAATTAATTCTCATGTCTGAATTTTTGGTTGTCAATCATACATCAAACCCTGAGCTGTATGTCATGAGTTTCATGGGTTGTTAGCAGATTGACTTGAAGTAACACTTGAAATACATTTCAGCATCTTAAACTTTGATCTCCCTATTCCAGGGTTTCTCAAGCTCTGCCCTGTTGATGTGTTCATTCTTTGCTGTGGGGGCAGACCTGTCTTTGTGCATAGTATGGTTAGTAGCATCCCTGGCCTTTCTTCCATGAGACACCAATAGCATCTCCCCTCCTGAGATGTGACACAACCAAAAATGTCCCCAAGGGGGAGCAAAATGGCCCCCAGTTGAGAACCACCACCATATGCGAAAGAGAATATTCACAAGAAAGGTACTGTCTGTTCCTTGGGAATTCTGCCGAGGTCATGAGCACAGTATATGCCAGTGAAGCTTCTGCCTGGTGCCTCTGCAGCCATTAGAACCTGGAGATCCTGGGAGACAGCTGTAAACCAGGTAGGGCATTGTTTGGCTATGCAGAACCATCAGTTCTCAAGAGCAGAATGATGACTCTTTTAGAAAGAGCTTCACAGCCATGGTGACCCTTGGTCTTGGCTTCCTTGACCATAGCCCTGGACTCCTGGTGACCCTATAGTTTCTTAGTCAGTTCAGGCTGCTCTAACAAAATAACAACAGTGTTGCATTAGAACTGAATCCAATCATTATTCTAAAATTATCCCCAATTCTTAGATTCTACATCCAGTGCAAATATCCTCTTTGAAAAAGCTTTAGGGATGACTGGTAATAGCAACAGCCCCTAAATGACCTCTGAGACTTTGCCCTTCTTAAGACAGATCTGCCTTGGTCGCTGCGATTCACATAAGAGCTGACTTGGGGAGTTTCTTCTCTTGTCTTCTCCCCAGCCCTGACTGTCTTCTTAGATGTTGGCTGGGTCGCAAAGATCACCCCTCTAGTCCTTTTGCTCCTCTTGAGACCCCTCCAGTTCTTCCACATCCACAGTTATTCCCTACTTCATTTACCTGCCTGCTGCTTTTGCTCCCTGCCTGCTATCTGCCCAGGACTCATCTCGGTTTTCATTTGTCCAACTTCTCTCCTTTGAGGTCCCACTCCCACCCAAGATGCTTGTGTGAAAGGACACTCTGAGACCATCACTGACCTGTCCTCCCATCAAGGGGAGAGCCTTCTGTGGCCCTTCTGTGAATATTGACGTCGTCGTCCTCTTTCCACAGCTCTGTGCCTCGAAGGTGGGGACCGCTCCCGATTGCATCTCTTCAGCCTCACCACACTTATCCATCTGATTCAATTGTGGCTTTTATCATTTGTGTGAAAATAGGGGGAAATTATATCACTCTAATGGATAGTTTGTACAATTGACTCTCATTTTTTGATGATTCTACATTTGCTAGTTTGCCTGGTTGCTAAAATTAATTGGTACCCCACTCCCAAAATAAGTACTCAGGAACTTTTGTGGTCATTTGTGGGTAATGCTTGCTGCTGCTGCTGCTGCTGCTAAGTCGCTTCAGTCGTGTCTGACTCTGTGCGACCCCATAGACGGCAGCCCACCAGGCTCCCCCATCCCTGGGATTCTCCAGGCAAGAACACTGGAGTGGGTTGCCATTTCCTTCTCGAATGCATGAAAGTGAAAAGTGAAAGTGAAGTCACTCAGTCGTGTCCGACTAGTAGCGACCCCATGGACTGCAGCCCACCAGGCTCCTCTGTCCATGGAATTTTCCAGGCAAGAGTACTGGAGTGGGGTGCCATTGCCTTCTCCGGGATAATGCTTAGGGTGGTGAAAACTTTAAGTCACCAAACTTGGACATTCGCAGCTGAGGGAGAGCAGGGTGACACTCTGCTTTCTCACTGAAAGTATCTTCTCAGGGTCTATTTGGTGTCACCTTTTTTCGGTAACTTTTTTTTTTTTTTTTGCATTTTTATGACTGTGTTGGTGATCTTGCTGTTTAAAATGGCCCCCAAGCCTAATGATAGCATCCTGTCTCATGTTCCAAAGCACAAAAATGCTATGATGTGCCTTATGGAGAAAATAATGTGTTAGATAAGTGTCTTTCAGTCATCTGTGATAGTGTTATTAACTGTGGTTTCAAGGTTAATGGATCAACAATATGTATTAGACAAGGTGTCTTTAAGCAGAAACACACAAATGTTACTTACTGATTGATGAAAATATTGCGACCAAAAGTTAGCAGGAACAGAACCTTGTATTCCCCCTGGGAGTAATCAGTCAGTATTCACTAATTTAGCGTTCACAGCAGCAGTTTCATAGCACACGACGACCATGGATAACAAGACTCATGTGTATATCGGTGTGTGTATGTGTGTGCGAGTGCTCACTGGAAGGGTATGCAGACACTAGAGTAGTACTGATTGCTTCAGGGACAAAACCAGGCAGCTGGGGAACAGCAGGGAGGAGACTTTTCACTATAATACCTTTGTGTTTTGTGCCATATAATTAATACCCATCAACAAACTAAATTAAAACAGTTTAAAAGCAAATAACAAAATGAAGACAATGCAGTTTAATCATGTTCTCTTCCATTTTAGGGAAGCAAAGCAGCCCCACCAAAACTCCAGTCACTCAGACTGCCTCCCTGGTCTTCTAGGCCCTGCAGAACCCACCCCCATGCTCTGCCTCCCCAGCTGTGCTTCTCACCACCCCCGTCATGAGCATCTCAGGCCATCCACCTGGTCTGCTCATTGCTCAGTACTTTGGCGACTTTGCCATTGCTCACTCCATACTTGCCATCAGAAACACTTTTGCCCCCTCTCCCTAGCAACACCTTGCTTTTCCTTCAAAGTCTTTGGCAATTTTCCTGATCACCCCACCCAAGGAGGTCTTCCTCTTTTCCTTGTTGGAACCCCTTAGAGAAGTCCATGGCCCAGGAGTTTTCCTTAGTTTGGTGATTTTAAAGTCTGGTCTCCAGACCAGCAGCATTAGCATCACCTGGAGCATCTTAGAACTGCAACTTCTAGGGCCCCACCCCAGACTCACTGATGCAGAAATTCGGGGGTGGGGGGGGCCCTCAGCAATCGTGTTTTAAACCCTCCAAATGATTCTGATGTATATCCGATGTATATAGTAAGGTGTGAGAACCACTTTTCTTGAAAATTCACAGAAAAGAAACATAAATAAACAAAGGAAAGTCAGTAAACAAATGAAAAAGCATTCAACCTCACAATTAGGGAAGTAGAAATGAAAACAACAAGGAGATATACTTTTTATCTTTAAAAATTTTAAAGATTGATTAAAATCTCATGTAGCAGTAGGAGCCAGGAAACAGATACTTGCATATCCCACTAGAAGCATAAACCAATATAACATATTTGGGAGAGGGGGTTGGTAGTTGAATTTAAAATTTAAAATATGCACAACTCATGACCAAGCAATCCCTCTTCTCAGCCTCTCTGCTAGAGAAACACTTGAATCAGTGCATAGATAGACACACAAAGACATTCATAGTACTGCTGTTGGCAGTGGGAGGAAGCTGGAAAAAGCCTAAACGTTTCCATAGAGAAGTGCCTAAGCACCCCAGCACAGACGCTGAGAAGTATTATGTAGCAGGTGAAAAGGATGGAGTGGCTGTATATGTACACGTGTGGGACTTACCCTGAGACATTGCAGAACGCAAAAGCAAGTTGCAGAAATATATATAAAATATGGCACCATTCAAGTTAGAAAAGACATACCCAAATGCTCTAAATTTTCTCTGAGTGTGTAATTGTGAAAGTGCATAGAAAAGTAGAATAATTATTACCTCTGTAGGGGGCAAAAGTAAGGAGGACAGATCTGGAACGGAATTTTAAAAATACTTTCAATTTAGCTATTATTTTAAAATTTCTTAGAAGATTTGTGTATGCAAGTATTTCTTGACCAATAAACAGTTTTCAATAGCAAAAAAATACCTTTGGAAATAATATACTAATTGGATTGTTCTTAATCATTTTTTGATCATGACTTCTGAGATTTTAATGAAGATTATCCCCCTACATTCCACAAAGTTATAGAAGTTTTAGTTTCATTTCAGGGAATTTCTAGATACCCCAAAGCCCACCCCTAGAGCTCTCAGGCTTTCTGGACCCTGGGCTGAGAGTTTCTGGCATGCATGAGAATCCTTCTTTGCTTTTTGCTCTGGGCTCCATGACCCTCTTTGGCATCCGTGTCCCAGAGGAGTCATAACGTCTGACAGCTATTTTTATGAGTGTCAGCAACTCTTCTTCGACAGATTAAATTTCCCCAGAAGGTAGATTTTCGCTGACATCTTAATACTTGGAAAGGAGCGGGTGATCCTTGAGGAGTGAGTGAATATAGCATATGGGCTGCCGAGCCACAAACAGAAGCTGATCTGTGTCAAGGAAGCTTCAAGCGTCCTGCATTTGATCTTGGAATTCATTAGGTTCTTTTTTTAAGTCCTGCCGCATCATTCTCCCATCACATGCACACAGACCCTTTTACAGTGTTTTCCACTTGGCTGTAAAAATAGATTTTGGTTTTTGCTTTTATGTTTTTAAAGAAGAAAAGGTGAAGAAAGGGGCTCACCGTTAGCCCTTTGGCTGACCACCATTTTCAGTCCTAAAATTTTAATCAATTTTCTTTCCACTGTTTCAGAATGGTTGCCAAAGGAAGGCTTTTATTTGCCCCTTTTTAGTGTTCTTTAAACTTGTTAAGTGACGGAGTCAGTTCTCAGAAAAATAAGCTCCCCGGTAACCTACTTCTTGTTCTGTCCAATAGTTGCCAGTAAATTTCTGGTCCTTATGTGCTGAGTCTGATCCTAAATGTGCTATGCATCCCTTTGCCGTGCATGCCTTGCACACAGGCTCCCCGGGGAAGCACTTGGAACCTTCTCTCTGTGCCTTGCCCCAGGCCCCACACCATGACAGGTTTAGGGGAGCCCTGGAGAAGCTGGCTGTGGCTGGTTTTATTCATCCTTTCCCTAGCTGCTTTTTGATTTACTTGTATCCTAAGTAGGAAATGAGAGGTCTACACACTGTATAGTATTTTCCAGGAAATGTGGATGAGCATTCCTTTAAAACAACAATAGCAACAACTGTGCACTCTGTTCATTGGAATGCAGCTGAATATCCTCGAGTGCTTTTTCCTCTTGGGGAATATTTTCTGCAGGTGGTATGGAAGCCTCTCCATGGGCTGCGCTGACCTGTCTTCTTAGGCTGACTGCTTGCTTCCATGAACTCTTGGGTCCACCCACACTTTATAAACCCCTTCCTGCTTCTGAGTTTCTGCTTGTGCCCTTCTGACCCTCCCTCATATGGCCTCTGAAACGGTTTTATTCATCATGACTCAGATTCCCATCTGAGTTTTTCAGAGAGTATTTGCAGATGAACCCAGATGACCACCCTCATTCTCCCTTGAGTGTTTACAGAACTTCTGTCTTCCACTCACAGAGGACTTCTCTGTGGAACATTTGTTGTAGCTCTACTCAACAAATGTGCATTGTTTGGTAAGATGCTCAGGAGGGTTTCTGTGAGGAAAAAGCATTTGAGTTGAAATCTGTGTCATCAAAGGTACCAGCCATGCAAGAATCAGAGAAAGAGCGTTAGGTCCAAGAACAGTAGGTGCAGAGGCCTTGAGGCAGGAAGGAGCTTAGCATGTGGGTGATCGAAGGTTTCCTTTTTAAAAAGACTTTTTATACAAGGACTATATCCCCTTACAGCCTCTAGCATGTAGTAAGGCTGCTAGACTGTCATCTCCGTGAGGGTAGATTCCATCTCTGTCTCACTTTTCAGACCAGGACAGTGATTGGTTCATACCAGACACTCAGACTGATGGAGGGATGGATGGCTGCTCATTGAGTAACTGAATGACTTCTCTCTGGCCTGATGACAGTTTTGCATCAAAGCCAGAATGGACCAAAGGACTCCTTCCCTTCCTAAATGTGGGTCCGTGCTGAGCTAGCCTCTTTAGCTCTCTGTCTAAGTGGTTCAGCTCACCATGCATTCAGTAAATAAGAACAGGGCACTTACTTCCTTTTTGGAGGGATGTTGTCCACATGAGTGAGATCTCATCTACCAAATGTTTGGGACTTTTGGAAGCTGCTCAATAAATTCAGACAATTCCTACAGCATGGCTCAGCCAGCAGGCAGCCAGAAGTCATCGTATGTGAGGTTTCACCCCAACAGCATGGGAATCCACTGTGACGGTCCCTGCACTCACCGCTGTAGGCTTCCAAAGCCTGGCACCTCTTTTAAGTTTTTGGAATGTGGACAAAGCATTCCATCATGTTAGTGGGGCACGCTCTTCCATGCTGCTCGGCTTATTGTTGTGGTCATTCCAGGGCTTCCGTCTGGCCTTTGTCTTGCATTCTCTCATGGAGAAGCCTCTGCTACAATCACTCAGAGTAATCCCTAGTGGAGTGATGCTTTTAGTGAATTGAGGAGGCCATCCATTCACAGAAGCAGCTCTGTAGTGAAGTCAGGTTTCAGGAGCATCAGGTCTAATAAAGAATTATAATCAAGAGCTTTGTTAAATAATGAGCCTCCCTACTAATACCTTCCCTCTCAGACAACAGTTAACAAGCACAACAGTTAAAACTCCCAGCTTGCGTCAGCATTTGGGATAAACATCAGGCATATAAACTACTCTAGGCATCTTTGAAATGGCTAAGTGCAATTTATCCTTTCAGTGCTCTACTTTTCAGTATTGTTTCAGGGTTATAAAATAGTAGAAATAGTGGAAGTAGTGGTCACTTGTTCAGATAGGCGAGTGGGTGAAGCACTTAGATGCGCTTTCTCCAGTGATGTCAAGACTTGCCAGCTCACCCCACCAAGGGGTCAAATGTTCTGTAAGCAGCAAAAGGAAGTGCTGGTGGAGTGATAGTTTTTAGAAAGAATTCTCAGCCCACTCCTATTTGCAAACCCGTCCGATTGCTATTACCACCGCCGGTGGCAGGCCAGACTTGAGTGCAAGTGCGGAGACCATATAGGCACATAGCCGGTCCTGTGGTTCACGAGCCAAGCTAAGCTCGTGGTTCAGCTTTGTTTTTGCGCAGCAACAAATGGCCTGGGCTGTTTTTCAGCACACAGCCTAGTTGTTTTCACTATTCAGCTTGAAATGTCAGGTCCAGCGCTGGCCTGGTGCAGCGGAGTCACACACTGCACATGTGCTGCTGGTGGTGGTTTATTCACCAAGTCGTGTCCAACCCTTGCAACCCTGTGGATTGTAGCCTGCCAGGCTCCTCTGTCCATGGGATTTCCTGTACTAATGTATAACTGGTAAGGGTGGGAAGAAGAGACAGGATGCAACGGCAGGGTCCACGCCTCCTGGCTTAGCCTGTTTTACCATCTCCCGATTACTGTCTCAGAGGGCATGGCCTGAGATGCAGTTTGGGCTTAGACACATGGTAGCACTGGCTCTAATCATATGACCCTTTTTGCAAATTGAATTGGGCGGTCAGTTTGGCAGCTGAATTCCCCCTAGTGTTCCCTGGTGCACAAGTCACAGCTCCAAAGCGTTGTCCAGCCTCTAACATTAGAGGGCCTCTACCTCCCAGGACTCACAGTCCAGATGCTGCAAGGCGAGACCACCAGGATGCCCAGGGTAACCATGCTCTGGGGTCTCTCTAAGTAGAGCCCAGTTTGGAATGAACTGGAAAGACCCTCTTAGCAGCAAGAGGGCACATCATGAGAGACTATCATTTGTCCCATAGTTATAATAAAACTTGTTTCTAGCTGGTTTCTATTTATTTCCAGAAGAAGCAATTTTCCTTCTTTCTCAAGAGGTCTCAGGAAGGAATGTTTGACTCTTAATAGTCAAGAGATAAAGAAAGTCTCCTTGAATCCTTCTGGATGAAAATCTTCCCATTAGACCCTTATGCATCATCACACAAACTCAGTTTTAAGGACATACTTTCCACCTGTTGGGACTAGTTTTCATAAAAATAAAATTCATGACTAGGAGACTGAGGGTTTACTCAATGAACTATTTTAGCTTTTGCCTTTAGTTCTTTTGGGATTTGCATCATGTTAATATGACTCTAAACCAAAAACTGTGAGCCTTAGAGCCTGCAACTGCAAAACAAACCCTAGGCTAACAATTCTCTCCAAAGTCCTAATTATATTTCCAATTAAATCCACTTTATGCCTTCACTCATACAAAATACTCTGAGCACCCAATGTAATTAGTACTGTAGTACTAGTATTTATTCACCATAAGGATGAGTAAGATAAAGCAAGAGAGGACAACCATCGCCTCTGCTGAGTCTGATGGGAAAGACAGACATGAACACAAATGATAAAGAGCAATATGCCAGGGGCTGGATTTATGGGTCTGACACAGTGTGGTAGTCATTCTTGCAGGACTACGGGAGGTTTTGCTGAGACAAGGACAGAATTGGAATTTGTTCTTGGCCGGGGGCTTTGCCAGACAGAGACTAGAGAAAGCGCATTCCCAGTGGGGAAACCACATGGGTGGGATCTGCAATGTTGGAGCTTCAGGAGAACTTGATGTGTCTGTGCGGCAGGGAGAAAACGCAGAAGTATCTGGAGACATATTAGAGACAAGAGACAAAGGGCCTTCACTTAGAACAGTTCTGGACACTGACACATAAGCAACTAAAGTCCAAAGAGCTCTACTGGGCAGTCTTTTATTATTGTTGTTTATTTAATCTTTTGCTGCGCTGGGTCTTCATTGCTTCACGTGAGCTTTCTCTAGTTGCGATAAGCAGGGGCTACTCTCTAGTTGTGGTGCATGGGCTTCCCATTGCAGTGACATCTCTTGTTGCAGAGCACGGGCTGTAGAACGTGGGGTCAGTAGTTTCAGCACATGGGCTTAGTTGCCCCACAGCAGGTGGAATCGTCCTGGACCAGGGACCGCACCCATGTCCCCTCCATTGGCAAGCAGATTCTCAACCTCTGGACCACTAGGGAAGTCCCTCCCACACAGTCTTACCCATAATATTATTACATTATCTGTAAAACAGGGATAAGAGTAGCACCTTCTTAACTGGAAACATAAGGAACAAGTAAGAGAATATGTGTGATGTGGTCAGTCAATGCTGACTGCTAACTATTCACAAATGTTGAATTAGTGTTAAACCAAGACTAATGCTAACATTTTGTGGGAAACCTACGATTGATGACATAGGCCAGGTATCCTTGATCAGGTCAGTACAGAAATCTGGGGTCGGGTAGATCAGTTGAGGTCAGGTAACCCCACCATTTGATTTCTGAGAACAGGCCCGATGGGATTTACAGCTTCAGCCCCATCTCTTGGCCAAGTTTGCAGTGTGGGGAGGACACTGAGCAACTCATTCTGTCCTCAGATTTCTTTCCATGTGGGGATCAAGGAGGGGAGCCCAAGCCTTGGATCATGAAGATGTCCTTGCCTCTCCTTGTGTAAGATGATAATGTCAAGGGTGCCTGGCACCAGCAAGGGAACGTTTCCTCCCTCCAAGGCTCCTCATCCCCACACGATGACTAGGTGCCTGTTGATATTAGACCCTGCGGACTGCCTTGAAAGCCCTTGTTTCTCTTCCGTTTTTTCTTTGTTTAATAGCTGTATTGTAGAGTGGGTTGTGTTTATGCCTCCTGGCAGTGATTATTACCTTAAGCAAATTTTTAGTAGACTTTTTTTTTTCTTTTGATCTATCTTATGTTCACAGCAAATTGGGCAGAAAGCACAGAGAACGCCCATTTACTTCTTCTCCCCTGAAATACACAAGAGCCCTCCCCCACTATCAACATCCTCCACTGGAAGCTACAGTTGTGACTGTCAGTGGACCAACAAGGACAATTCACTATCATCCAGATTCCATAGTTTAATTTAGTCTTCACTCTTGGTGTTATACCTTCTGTAGGAATTGCTGACTTTACACGAGAAATTGTCCCCAGGAAAGCCTGTTTAGATAATTTAGTGTGAGGCTAGTGATGCAAACTTATTTTCAAATAACCTGATTTGGAGGAAAGCATTGAAGGTGGAGTAGAAGGAGAGAAGAGAGAAAGATAGACGTGAAGGAAGGAAGGAAAGAAAGAAGAGCAAGGACCATCCACTCACCCAGGCGGGTCCCACCCCCAATCTTGGAAGCTCAGCACCAACAGGTTAATGATTGCTCTTGCCTAAAATCCCCATACTTTTCTCCTCTTTGCTAAGTCTCTTTCTGCCATCTCACAGTGTCTCTGGGCCTTCCTCTTCCTGGAGGGAGAGTTCTGCCTTTGAATCTTTCCTTGAAGCTTTTCACACACATCCTCCAGGCCTCGGTGATGAGGCCCCCAAAATGTGAAAGGGGAAAGTTTTATTTTGAAATAGAAGGCTCAGAAACAGATTGAGACAGTTCTGGAGAGATTTTTTCAGCACCTAAGATAGCCTATTTTAATTGCTCTTGTAAAGTTCTTGTGAGGAAAGCTAAGTCAGCCTTCTGGGCTGACAGATGAAACCTTCTGAGAAGTTGGCTGCCCCCAGAGCCCCGGGCAGTGCTGAGAGTCCTTCCAAACAGGGGCCCAAACAGCTGAAGGGTTCCAGTTACCCAAGACGTGAGTGACATGGACACTTGGGGCAGCTGGAGAAAAGGAAGGAGTGGGCAAGGGAGCTGCAGGAGGAAAGGTCAGAGGAGAAAGAAGGGCAGTGACAAGAGGGAGGGGGCAGTGAGGAGGAGGAAGGCAGGGCTGGCTGAGCCATGGCTGTCCATCAGTCTGGGGAGATCAAACTGCCCCTAACCACACCCCCGCTGGACTCTGGGGACAGGGTGGTGCCCTGCTTTGAGCCTCAGAGTGTGATTGGTTATTTACCAACCCTGTTCATGCCAGAAGGAGAAACCCCTCTGGCCTTCATCATTGAAGTCCGCTCATGGCAAACAACCGCTGTAAACGAAGCTGGCCGTCCTGGAGCCATCAAGCAGAGTTTGTGCTGAACCTTTGATTCAGGATTTAAAGATGTTATTAAGTTTTTTCCAAACAGTGCATTAAAGTGCACACCCATTTAAATGTGTTTATTTTACCCCATTTCTGCTCTTTTGCACTTTCTGTAATTTTCTACAATGATTGTGGATGGCAGTGATAAAGATAAATGATTGCCATTATAAACATTGAATTGGCTTGAAAAAATTCACAAAATAATTTGTAAAATTTTCTAGAGAAATCAAAATTTAACCTTGGTTGATGTGTGAGATGGAATTGAAACAAGGGCTGGGAGTTGCCAACTTTTTAAACCGTGTCTATATTGTTTGACCTGTTAAAACCAATGTGTATTAGTTTTATCATTTATTTTAAGGTAAACTCAAACATTTTTTAATTTTTGTCATTTGAAAAAAAAATTTGTTGAATGATATTTTCTTGGCTCTTTAGCAAATCCTTTCTGCCAATTTTGCATGTGTTGGATCACCTGACAAAAATTGAACTTGGCGTTTGTCCCCTATATGAGTCATAGAGGCCTTTCTGACAAGCAGATGTTCACTGTATGAATTCATATGTGTGCATTAATTCAGAGCTTCAATAGTTTCAATAACTTTATTTCAACTATGAAGTTTCAAGCTGACAGAATAGTCTGGAAAATAACAAATATTCCTCACCCACCATTTAGATTAACAAATGTTATTTTTCCATACTTGCTTCACATCCTTAAAAAAAAATAATAAAATACTACAGTTATTTATCCTCTGCTCTCATCTCAGCAGCATCTGTTTCCCTGAAGTTGGTGTGTATCTTCCTCTCCAGTGTTTCACACTTCTATGTTATGTGTGTATCCTCAAACAATATGCACTATTATTTCATATTTTAAAAGTGAAAGTTGCTCAGTCATGTTTGACTCTTTGTGACCCCCACGGACTGTAAGTGCATAGAATTCTCCAGGCCAGAATAATGGAGTGGGTAGCTGTTCCCTTCTCCAAGGGATCTTCCCAACCCAGGGATTAAACCCAAGTCTCTTCTTCAGGGGATCTTCTCAACCCAGGAACCGAACCCAGGTCTCCCATATTGCAGGCAGATTCTTTACCAGCTGAACTACCAGGGAAACTCTATTTTAAAACTAAACTCAAATATTTTGGTGAAAGTGAAAGTGAAGTCACTCAGTCGTGTCCAACTCTTTGCAACCCCATGGACTGTAGCCTACCAGGCTCCTCCGTCCATGGAATTTTCCAGGCAAGAATACTGGAGTGGGCTGCCATTTCCTTCTCCAGAGGATCTTCCCGACCCAGGAACTGAACCCAGGTCTCCTGCACTGCAGGCAGACGCTTTACCACCTGAGCCACCAGACAAGCCCTAATATTTTGGTGCCGCATACATAATTACTTTTTGCTGTTTTTCACCAACCTGTTTTTTTTTTGAGATTTGTCCAAGTAAATATATGTAGCTCTGGTTCATTCATTTTCATTGCTGAATAGCTATTCTATTGTATGACTCTACTGTAACTTATTTATCCATGCCCTTATTGATTCAAGACATCTCTGATTTTTCCCATTGTAAAAAATGCTGCAATGGACATCTCGTCTGTGTCTTCTTGTACACTTGGGTCAGAGTACATTCCTGGGTTGTCTGAGCAGTGGAACTGATAGGTCACTGAAACACCTTTCAAAATTGAAGAGAAAGAGAGAAATGTGCATGGTCTTAGGTTTTCTTCTGGAAGGTTGGTTTTAATAATAATTCTGGGTCATTTCATGTCATCTAAGGATAAATTCTTCACTTCCATTCTCTACTTCTTTCCCAAAGTTGAAAACTGAGAAACCTCTTAATCATAATTGAAACCTCATAATTGATAGATTATGAACAATCTATCAACCAGAACTCAAAGAACTGGAAATTCCCTGGTGGTCCAGTGGCTTTAGGACTCTGTGTTTTCACTGCCCAGGGCCCAGGTACAATCCCTGGTCAGGGAACTAAGATCCCACAAAGCCACATGGTCAAAAAAAAAAAAAAAAAGAACTAACTCACCCTGAAGCTGAAGTGGAGACTGGCCAATAAGTTACTTTTTCTTTCTTTTCTTTCCAAATATTGCACAGCAATTTGAAACATTAAAACACCGAGATCAATGAGCTTATTCAAAGCAGAAAATAGGTTTTGGTAACTAGGATGATGGATTTAGAATCCCAAATGGTTCTGAACCAGGCTGAAGGACAGCCCTGTGCTGTTCCCTGATGGAGGTCCCATAATGGTATTTTCTCCTCCTTCTAGATCAATTTCAGCATGTTGGCATCAGCAGATTCTGGGTGATGGATAGGCAGCTTCGTTTTAATAGCCTGTTGGTTCCAAGTGACCTATGGCCTTTTCAGAAGAGGGAAGATGAACCCTGCTGTCCCTGCCCTGTCCCTGCCTCACGCCAACCTTGGGATCCATCGCGCCTCTCAGTCTGAGTGCCCCCAAAGCTGATAGGCCTCTGACAGACCAGCAGCTGCCTGGTACCTGTGCTCACCTGAGCTTTCAGCCCCTTCCCGTGTAAGCAGCAGCCCTGAAGGTGTGCAGCACCTGTTCCCAACCTTCCTGAGACTTCTCGGTGCTGCAGGCACCTCAGCCCATGCGTCCCAAAGAGTGCTGCAGGCACTAGCTGTGACACAACGTGGACTCTGGTGGCCTATGGCTAAATCTGTTGCATTTTAGTAGTTACTAATTTCCAGGCATACTTCACAAATTTTATTGCTGAGGACAAGGCTAAAAGGCTAAAAGAAGCATGTAAGTTAAAAAAAAAAAAACAGTTTTAAAGAAAAGTACTAAGTACATAAAAGTGTGTGTGTCTGTGACAAATGCTTTGAAGAGCACGTGCAGGTAACTAGATTTAGGAAACATCGCCTGAGCCAAAGCAGTCTTGGGTAGGGACTCCAAGTCGCTGGATTTCCATGCGCATCACACTCACGTGTGGGTTGGTTTGGGCCTGTCACTTTGATTCTTTGTTTGCTGCTGCTGCTGCTGCTAAGTTGCTTCAGTCATGTCTGACTCTGTGGGACCCCATAGGTGGCAGCCAACCAGGCTCCCCCGTCCCTGGGATTCTCCAGGCAAGAACACTGGAGTGGGTTACCATTTCCTTCTCCAGTGCATGAAAGTGAAAAGTGAAAGTGACTCACTCATGAGTCGCTCAGTCATCCCCAACTCTTAGGGACCCCATGGACTGCAGCCATTTTCCGGGCAAGAGTACTGGAAGGGGGGTTCCCATTACCTTCTCCGGATTCTCTGTTTACCAATGTGGAAAATATGGGGGTTGGACTAGGCGGTGATTCTCAGCCCCGTCTTTACTTTTGAATCTCCTGGGCAGTGTTTGACTACTGATCCTCCCATCTTCTCCAGACCCATTCAGTTAACATCTCTAGCGCAGTGTTGTTTAGAAGCTTCTCGAGGTAGTTATAGGCAGGTGAGGTTGAGACTCACTAGACACAATGTCTGAGGTTCCTCCCAGGTCTAAGGTTAATTGATTTTCTGATCCCACCGTCAGAAAATAAATGCAAAGTGCCAATGCAGCAGCAGCAGAGGAGGCCTATTGTCCCCTCCGGCTCAGCCACTCAGGTGTGATCTTTAACCGCTGCCCAGGCCTGGGGCGACAGTGGAGGCAGGGACTATGTCGTTTCTCTTGATTTCACCAGTTCCTATGGCAGCAGTTGATGTGGAGTGGTTAATAGATACTGGATGAAAGAATGATACACTGAAGTTCAGGAACATGAGTTTATCGGGGCACCTAGGATTGATGATGCAATCAGAGACGAGTAGACAAATACGCAGGAGAGGGTTTTTTTGTACCATGATTCCAGTTTACCAGTTTTTCAAGGGATCTCTCCTGGGTCCAAGAAGTGGAGCCAGTCTTTGTCCCCGTGTGGTCTCTTCCTGGTGAATGGGGTCAGGATACTTGGTGACCACACAGAAAAGGTGGACCTTCTGTATGTGCTGTATCCGTACAGTTCTGGTGATCCCATAACCTGGCTTCCATTTCCTTAAGGCTGTTTTTACGTAAAGGGTCAAAAATCGACCATCCAGAATCAGAGTGCCTGTTGGACTTCCTGGTGACACGATGATGGACTTTCCTCCTTCAGTTTCCCTTTGTGAATATTCACACAGACCCCCACCCCACCATTTACACTTGCTACCACACCGCCTCCTGAGTGTCGGGTTGTTTTGGGTTGAGTTGGGCTGCTTGCTCACAGCGTACTTGTGACAGGCGCTTTAATCTCTGCAGTAAGTCGCTCAGATCACCCTGCAAGACGGGTTACTTCTGGAAAGCCATCCTGGAGACAGCTAATCCTGTCCTTCTTGCAGGCTTGACTTATGGGGATGGCATCTGATGATCTCGCTTTCTGAGAGCAGTCTTATTTTGAGTACTGCAGTGCTTCGTCCACCTTCTACAATTACTGTGACTAAAAATACTTCAGAGGGTGAAGAATCTTCAAGGGGACTTTGCAACCTGGCCTGTCCTCCTTGTATCTTGATGCCATATTTCAAGGCAGTATCCTCATTTTTGTGCTAAGCTGCATATTACCTGCTAGACCAATATTTCAGGTGATGGTTGATTGTAGGCCAGCCTTTACGCTGACCTTTCTGATCTTTTTGCCTTTTCCCTACAAACGTACCCGAGACTCATGTTGCTGTTATTCTCCTAAACACAGGACAGCCACCGTTTTGACGCAATGTGCAGAGTTAGCCACCTTCCCTGTGCCTCGTGCCAAGGCTTCATTTTCTCACATAGACGTGAGCGTCCATCCATGTGGGTCAGCCACGATAACCCTTCAGGCCCCCTCCCTCTCCCACCTCCAAGAGTATAATTTGGAAGATTCCAGAGAAACCTAAGACCAGAAGAACAGAGATGTATTTGTGTTGCACAAGTGCTATAATTTTCTAGGGAAAATTATGAAACATGCTGGTACAAGTCCAAACTGAACTCTGGGTGCTCCACATCCCTGTTTGACATTGATTCTGTTACTGAATGGAACTTGAATCTGCTTTCCCAATGTGTAGCAAAGCCAATCCACTGATACCAGTTTGTGCTGAAGAAAAGTACAGGGAGCCAAGCGAGGAGAATGGGCAGCTCATGCTCAAGAGATCTGAACTCCCTGATGGCTTTCAGGGAAGAGAATTTAAAGACAGGATGAGGGAGAGTGTCGTGGGTGTGTGCTCAGCTTCTCCATAATTCCCTGATTGGTTGATGATGAGGTAACAGAAAGGTGATTTGGGAATCTCAGGTTTCTGGTTCCAGCTGGTCTGGGGTCTATATGCTGGTGGTCAGCATACAGCTAACTTCTACCTGGTGGGGTTTTAGCATCTGCAGAACAACTCAAGGATATGGCTCAGGGTATTATCTACAGCCCTTGAGGAGCAACTAAAGGTCCTTGACTTTGTTTAATGACTAAACTATTATTAATTTTGTCCTGTTTGAGTGCTCTCCTTTGTTTCTGCATTTTCTCACTTCTCTGATTAAATTTCTTCTTTGGAACTTGGGGAAGGTCTGGGAAGCTAAAGCTTGTCTATAGCCAAGAGGTAGAGGACACAGGGGAGTCTTTCCTGGGGAAGGCACTACAGGTCTTGCTTGATTTCAATTTGATGAGCTTTGTGAGTGTCACTCAGAGCCCCTCACATGCCAGTCAGTTGCCTGTCCTGGATTTCAGGTGTATATTTGTCAGACTCCACCACCTGCTGCCCCTGATTTTCAGCATGATAAGTAAAAGCAAGTGCTTCCACCATATAAAAATGGAGGAGTGACTTTGAGGACTTGCTCTTGTGTTAAGGAAAATCTTTCTTAAACTTAATTTCTATGTTTCTTCCTGTACTTGTGGTCTAAATGCACCATAGGGAGTGGGTGTGTCTGAAGGTCCTTGCATGTGATTAAAACATTTAAAGGACATACAAAAAGGTGGAGACAGTGATTACTTTAGGGAAGAGTACTGATGAACTGGGTGGGGTGGGAAGAGACATTATTTTTTTTACTTTACTTTTAACTTTTGGTACTGCTTTAGACTTCTTCATTCATTAAATAAGACATTATGTCTGAGATTATATGATCTTCCAAGTCCCTTCTCTACACGTGCACTCAGTCGCTTCCAACTCTTTGCAACCCCTTAGGCTGTAGCCCACCAGGCTCCTCTGTCCATGGGATTTCCCAGGCAAGCATACTGGAGTGGGTTGCTATTTCCTACTCCAAGGAATTTTCCCAGCCCAGAGGTTGAATTCATGTCTCCTACATTAGCAGGTGGCTTCTTTACCACTGAGCCACCTGAGGAGCAGTCCCTTCTCTAAGAGTTTGCAATTCTCTGGTGTGAGGGTTTATTTTGTACTTTCTTTCTACAGTCTCTTTACTGAATTCAATTAGGTTGGTTATATAGAAACACCTCGCTTTTCCAGCATTACCTGAGAATGAAATTTTCCACACTGTGAATTCTCCAGGTTAAGGATTCTAATTCCTTTATATTGTTGAAGTTTGGAGTAATTACTAATGGAATACTTATAAGTTGTGTTACATACCTTCCTACCCTCTTTTTATACAGCTTTATTGAGAAACAGTTCACCTACCATAACATTCACCTATTGAAATTTGAGTGATATTCAGCATATTCACAGAGATGGGCAACCATCACCACAGTCTAATGTTAGGGCATTTCAACACCCTGCAAAGAAACTCCATACCCAGTAAGCTGTCAGCCCTGCTAATTGTAGTTCTGTCTCTATGGACTGGCCTATTCTAGACATTTCACATAAATGGAATCATATAATATGTGGTCCTTTGTTCCTATCCTCTTAAGCAGATCAGAGTTAACAATGTTTCACCTTTTTCTGATAAACTTGGCTTGCTGTTGTTGACAGTATGCTTATGATGACTTCAAGAAATACCAAGGCAGGGAGGCCGTTTGCCTTTACATTCCCTGGTCCATTAAAGATGTACATAACCCTCTCTATTGCCCAGGTCATCAAATGACTTCAGTGCCTTGTCCCATGACTTTTAACTCTTTTTTAACCATCATTTCTTTTCTGGCTCCCCCAGTTTTGCAAATTTGGACCAATAGTACCTAAATTAGATCAGACCCAAAGTCTCATGCCTTCTCTTGACCCAGGCTCATAATATAACTCAAATGTAAACCTCTTTGATAACTCTCCTTCTCCTGGAGTAATTAAATGAGCCGACATCTTCCTCCTTTATTGCTATCTTGAGCATCTTGTATCATCCTGCCAGCTAAATTCCACTTTAGCGATAAATCCCCCACAAGTATTTTATGATCTCTCTGGTTTAAGTGGTGTTAAACCCTTTGATTCCTTGTATCCTTCCTCTCCCCTTTCTTAAAATAGTCTGTAGCCCTATGTCGAGGACTTTCTCCACTTCCCTTTCTCTCAGTTCGGTTCAGTTCAGTCTCTCAGTCGTGTCTGACTCTTTGCGACCCCATGAATCACAGCATGCCAAAATTGCCTAATTGTAAAGGAACAGTTTCTCTTAAGACCATGCATGAGCGTAACATTCCTGAATGCAAACCTCCAGGCAGGGTGGGGCAGGGCAACCCCTAAGTCAGTGTGGCACACGTCTGCCAAGTCCAAGGGCAGCTGAGTGTTTACAGGGAGAGAGGATACTTGACTGTCCTGGGCAGTAGCATCTCTGTAAGTATCTTCTTTATCTTTCAGTGCACATGGCGTGAAGAAGGCGAGTTTACTCTGGGGCACTGTTTCCAGTCTGGGTCAGACTCTTCCAGGGTTGCTGGAGGTCTGAGTCAGAATGGCAGGCAGGGAGATGTTACCATTCTGAATTTGGTCAGAGGAGCGTGAGAGGAGTATGTCACAGGAGTTTGGAGTTTCGTGGCTTCATACGCTCGTTGTCGGGATAAGCCCAGAAGTTTGAAAGGGCACCGTTGCCGGGAGCAGTTCTAAGACATGGTGAATCTGGAGACCCGAGAAAATTGAGTCTGTGTCAGGGAAACCAAGCCTTCATTGGACCTGATGTGGGCAGGGAAAGGAAGACAAGAGAGCCTGGCATAGAGCAGACCCAGGAAGTATCTGCCCAGTGACTGAACCACAGGTGTTGAGTCTGGGCAGCTGGTGGCAACTTTCTGACGTGAGATGCTGAGGAAAATTTTCAGGCTTGGCTCTGTGGGAAAAGCTGTAATTTAGGACTGACCTGCGAGGGTACAGATGAGCAAATAGAAGTAAATGTGCGTGCGGGAGTCCTGCTGTGGGAAGTGAGAGAAGCTGGACTTGAAATCACTTAAGTGGCCCTGAATTGCAGGTGGGCACCAGAGAAGAGTCTGGCTGCATCCAGCTCTGGACAGTCTGATAGCAGGGGAGCCTGCTGACCTCAGGCCTGGGCAAGGGACAGCCTGGTTCAACCTGAGATCAGCAGAATCCAGGCAGCCCCACAGCACCGCGCTCGGTGGGTTCACATTTGGTGGACCAGGAAGCAGTCCTCCATAAGTGGCCCAGCACTGCCCCCTGGTGGTACACCCCATCAAACGCACACTGACTTAAAAGGATCCCTTCAGGAGCCTCCTTTATTTACAACTTAGTGGATGCTCTCAGCATTTGAGCTTTGGGACTAATTATGCTAACCTACATGGGCCCAATCCTGCTGTGATGTGAGAAGAATAATCAGGAAAAACAATGTACTTCGTGCCTCTGTTTCCACCACCTGTCTAATCCAGTTAGCCCTAAGAAATTCCCACTTAGTAGATGTTTGAGCGTGCATGCTGTCGTATCCAACTCTTTGCGACCCCGTGGAGTGGCCCACCAGGCTCCTCTGTCCATGGGATTCTCCAGGGAAGAATACTGGAGTGGGTTGCCATCCACTTCTCCAGGGGATCTTCCTGACCAGGGATTGAACTCGTGTCTCCTGTATCTCCTGCCGCGGTAGGCAGTTCTTTACCCCCGAGCCACCTGGGAAGGGTAAATATTTAATATGTGTTCACAGGCATTGTGCTAGACCCTTTACAGGCACCAGACTAACTTATAATTGCTAGGAGAGGTGCTCTAATTATTCACATGTGACAGATGTGTGAGCTGGTACTAAAAGAGAGGTCTCATTCTTGCTGCAAAGGGGTGACCTTCAGTTTGAGTGCCACCAACCTGTTAGCAACAGAACCCCCCTGCTCCACCCTTAACAATGTGAGTGAGAGTGGAGAATGGAAAGGGTGAGGGCACTTCTGTTTTATGTTTAAATAACATATTTTTATGATGAATATGTGTTATTTTTCTATGTATTTTAAAATTAGGCTAAATTCTGGGTGTCCCATGATGAAGGGATGTGGTCGGTCTAGCATATCCAGATGAGGACAGCCAGGAAGGAGGGGCAGGAAAAGGAACCATGCTCTTTCACCCTGAGAGGCAGGGATCCAGATGAGTTTGGCAGCTGAAGAGTTGGGTGGGGGTAGTTTATTCTGTGTGAATCTCCGGAGTGCAGACCCGGGGCCAGGGGAGCAAGGCATTCTCAAGGCAGGGTTCAGCCGCACGTCAAAGCATGTTGCTAGCCAGAAAGGACTGCTGCATGGGTGAAAATGGTGGCTTGTGGAGATGAGACATCTCTGGAAGATGTTGACTGGAGGCCACTGGGGAGTTTATACAGGAGACCTGTTGGTTGGGCAGGGGGCGACTCATTTCAGTTGCAAAGCCTCTGCTGTCTGTCTGTCCCCTCCACCTGCCCTGTCCCCACTGGGCAGGAGTGTGTGTTCTCACCTGTAGATGGCAGCCTTGACTCAGTAGGGGCCCAGCCTGCTCCACGCAGGGGTTCTTACCTTTGGCCCTGTATCTTCTCAAGGAGAAGGGGACAGCAGAGGATGAGATGGCTGGATGGACATGACTTTGCATAAGCTCCGGGCGCTGGTGATGGGCAGGGAAGCCTGGCGTGCTGCAGTCCATGGGATTTCAAAGCGTCAGACACCTCTGAGCAACTGAACTGAACTGAACTTCTCACCCGAGAGGGTTTACGAAGTCCTGATGCCTGGACAGTGAGGGGGGGAGGGGGAGGACTGCACCCCAGAGTGTGATGACGCTGGTCTTGGGTGAGGCCTGGGCAGTCGTAGAGCTCCCTGGTGGTTCCAGAGGGAGTGACTGGGCTGTGCCCCTGTCATAGGGAACTGGGAGCATCAGGAGAGGAGTCACAAAAAGCTGGAAAGAGTGCAAGCTCACTAGAAGAGAGAGAAGGCTCCCCTGAAACAGGTGGAGAGGAGACGGGAGCCCACACAGCGCCCAGGAGGGAGCAGCAGGCATTGCATCCCCTCAGTAAATGAGTTCAGTCAGGCAGTACAGAGGGCAGGGAATCCTCTCGAAGCCTCCAGGGGACAGGACCGGCGAGGTTAGCCTGGCCTTCTGTAGCAGGGGCTTCGGCTTCTGGCCACGTGGCAGCATTGCTGGGATTCAGGCCTCTTTGGGGGCCTGGCAGAAGTGGATCCACAGGGAGGTTGAGGGTCTCCTGAGACGGAGATTAGCCGTCTGCTGTGACTGTGAACCGGCCCAAGCAGCTGCCCTCAGCTCCGCTCCAGCCCAGCGCTGGCATCCACAGACAAGCGGCCCTCCATCCATCACAGCACACACAGCTCTTTCTATAGCGCCCGGGACACTGGGGAAAACCATGCTGCTCTGGCCAGGGTGGGGCGAGGGTGAGGCAAGTCCATGTCAAACTTAAGGAGGCAGCAAAAGACTCAGTCGTTAGTAAGACTGGTGAGATTTGACCAATATTTTCAGAATCAGAGTTGATGCAAAAGAATGCGTGGTGAACAAAATATCAAGATCTTGGATTAAGATGGGATGGGATTAGTGGGTTTTCCTTTTGCCCTAATTCCAGTGTGGCACAGCTCTGCTCTGGACTCTCCACCAAAGCGCAGGCAAAGGGCAGAGAGGTGTCTTCTCCCACTTTCCACCTGCACTTTGCCTGACTGAGTCACCCATCAGCTCTGGCACTTAGAGAACTTCAGGTCTTTGGTCCTGCTGGGGACTGTGGTGGCGGGCAGAGCAGTGGGGCCACCTAGCGGGGAGACTCAGGCAGAGCACCAGAGGGCTTGCTACGCATGTGGAAGACGTGGCTCGTGGACTTGTGGCAATGGAAGTGGGCAGCCAGGGGCTTGGGAATAGATGGACTAGGGGTTGCTGAGCAGTGTTGCTGAGATGCTGTTAGTTCTTAGGGTATGCTTCCCTGGCGGCTCAGCTGGTAAAGAATCCACCTGCAACGCGGGAGACCTGGGTTTGATCCCTGGGTTGGGAAGATCCCCTTGGAGAAGGGAAAGGCTACCCACTCCAGTATTCAGGCCTGGAGAATTCCATGGAGTGTATAGTCCACGGGGTCACAAAGAGTCGGACACAACTGAGCGACTTTCACTTCCCTTCGCCTCTAGGGCAGCGTGTTCCCATCACACGGTACCAGGAATCTAGATCATTAGAATCAACAGGGGAGGCTTAGATGTAGATCCCCGAGCCCCGGCTTGGGTAGGAAGCTTGTGATGGCTCCAATGGCTCGTTTTCCAGGTAAGGACTCAAAACCTCGAGAGTGAGCAGCCCATTTGGTGGAAGAAACTGGAAGCCACCTTCAGACTGGAATTAGAATTTTCTTACTCCGAGTTCTCATCCTAGTTCTCCTAGTGACTAAACTCTCTGTGTTTGAAATAAAAAGATATTGAGGCAGGAACTTTGATTCAAAGTTAAGGAAGACAGTAAGTCCCAGCTCCTTAGGGAGAGTAGAAGGAAAAAAAACGTGTCCCTGGAAATGTGCGGGAAGTCTTAGGTTGTGACTGCTGGTGGGTGCAGAGGACCAAGGGGGCCTGAGATATGTTTGGATTTCAACGCTTGGAGGTGGCCTTGTGGGAGGTGGCCAGGCAGGAGAAGCATGTCTGTGGGCATTTGGGGTGCAGAGCTGTTGTTGCAGGGGTATGTGCTCAGCTGGAGGCAGAAGGGACTGTTGATGGCGTCTGAGCAGAGCAGTGACAGATCAGAGTCGTGTTTCAAATAAGATGACTCGGGTGGATGAAGCCGTCTCGGGTAATTTGTGTGGACTTGGCTGTGATTTTGGTTGCCTTGAACCCAATCCTCTTTTGGCCAGATAGCCTGAGTGGACCTCAGAGCCCACATCCTCACACTACCAGCCTTCAGAGCCCAGGAGGGGTTTCTGTACAACCATGAAAGGCAAGAGGAAACCTGTCAAAATTGCCTCATCCTTTCACTGTGATGATTAATATTCAAACTGTCTTTTATCTCAGGAGCCGGGGATGATTTAAAACATGGAACTGCTATTAATATTTCCTTACGGAGATGGCTCGAGCCGCAAAAAAAAAAAAAAGCCTGTGTTCATTGTCAAGCCCATATTTCAGACAGTGAAACAAAGGCAGTAGCAGACTGCTCAGGATTCCAAGGCAGGACAGGTTGAGCAGGTGTGAGCCGAGTGTCAGCTCCCAGCCACTCAGGCAGGGGCGACGGTCCTGGGACCAGAGCTGGGAATTTAAATCCCTGCCTGTGAAGCTGTCTGGGGCTCCTCATGGCCAACAGGACTGACTCCAGGCTTGGGCGCAACCCATTGGTGCTGCCGCTCCGACCCTCCCCGGACGCTATTTACGGCTCCCTGCGATTGCATCAGGACCAGCTCACCCTCCGGGGGGCCTGGCCCCTGTCCGGCTGGGTCCCCAGGACCATGGGCTGCTCACTCTTGGCCGTGGGAGGTTGACTGTGGCCACATCGCATTGACTCGGTGTGTGTCTATGGAACACTCATGACGCTACACCCAGGACCTTCTGTGGTCTGGATTCACTGTGGGACTGAAGGCAAGTCACTTAAACCAAGAAAAACTCATGTCCTTTAGTCTACTTCCAAAACGGACCACCCTACCTTTGTGGGCTGGTGTAGGAATGACCTGCGAGTGCCCTTGAGAAAGAGCCACCGCAGGCGTGCTCCCCTCATCACCATGTTGGGCTCCCCGGTGTGAGCAGTGGGGTGGGTGGTGGGAAGGGGCCAACTTGTCTCTGCCTCCTGGACTTTACTCAGTGGGCATCTCAAGCAAGCCTGGGAGTGGAAGGGAGACAGGCCTGCAGGCCCCTCGGGAGACAGAAGGAAGAGATGTTAGGTTTCTGGCCTAGGACCCTTATGCGAAAGGCTGACTCCAGTCCCTGGGCCTGAGGCCAGGAAGCCCCCAAAATAAATGCCCCTGTAAATGCCTTGCTCCCAGTCTCTACACCTGTTGCCCAGGGGACAGAGACCCCAGGCCCAAAATAGGCACAGCTGCCGTGGCTGCTAATCCTGCCCCGAGCTGAGGCTGCGCCATATTTGGGAATGTTTGTTCCTCCACCGGCCGGCCCTCCCTACTTGGCCCTGGGAGCTCAGAGCAAGGGGTCTCTCTTACATGTCCTGATCTGGCTTTCTTGGAGACTTCTGTCTGCCCGTTTCCTGTTCCTGGGAATGGAGTAGGCAGTGGGTAAACACAGGCGGATGAGTCAGTGTGAGACTGCAGACCTGAGATAGCAGCAGCGTTGGAAGCTGGGGAGGTGCTGCCTCTGCCCTGGACGGTCTTCACACCTCGCCCCCTACCCCACCCCCCGCGCCGCACTCTCTCCCAGGGCCTCCTCACTGATGCTTGACTCTCTGCCCAAGCTTCTGAGCCGGTGTGAACTGCAAACAGCCGTGCCCACACCCGCTGTTTTGGGAAGCCAAGAAATTCATATGCATGGTTAGGATTGTTGACAGATTTGTAAAGAACAGCTTCTGGGTTATTATTATGTCTTTACTAGTGATGGGAGAGGCAGGAAGTCAGAAGAACCAGTCGTCCCAAGGGGTACACCGAGCCCTGCGTCTCCCCCTCTTACCAGGAGCTGAGTTCAGCCCTCGCGTGGAGCGCCTGCTGTGTGCAGAGCACTGTGCTCACCGCTAAAGGGACTGCCTCTCTTTTGGTTTCTGACTGTGAAACATGTCACCCTGTCACCTTCCTCGGTTCCCCGTTGCCTCTGTGGTTTGCTTTGTTTCCATCATCTTTGAGTACTCCTATTTCCTTGACTGTTCTTGAGGCTCCGACTCATTTCCTCTGTGTCTCTGGGTAACCCTCTGCTGGTGACAATGGTCCATTTCCTTTACCTGAGCTGCCCCTTCTCTCTGCAGGCTGGCGTCAGGGGTCTTGATGAAGGCAGCCTGAGGGCGTCTAGCACCCACTCCCCTGCTCCTCCTTGGGGCTCTGAGGACCACCTCTTATTTGATAAAACATGGAGAAGGCCCCCAGATGCCCAGGCTTCTTGCTCCTCGCTGCCGTGGAAAGCATGACACATCTTAGCTAAAAATAATCGGTACCATCCTGGGTCCCGGCTGCTGCCACCGTGGGCTTGAAGGCCTCCGGAATGTCTAGGCCTTGCTCGGGGTAACCGGACCGTGGCTGGGCCCCAGCAAGCAGCCTCAGGACGGCTCAGCCTCAGCTGTTTTTAGCAGTGGGATTATTGGGAGGGGTAGAAATAGACCTCCACCTTCTGGGAAGCTTCCTCTGCCCACATTCCCAGGCACACTGTGCTTTATTAAAGCTCTCAGCTGTCGCGGGGACCAGGCGTGGAGAAGGCGGGGGGAGGCGGCCTTCTCCAGCAGGAGGAGAAGGAGGCTGCAGAGTGCAGCCAATTGTCCCCTTCCCCTCCCACCCCCGCCATGAGGACATGTGGCTCTTATTAGAAGCCAAGTCCCTTACATGTGAGGAAGGGGGCCCCCTGGCCATCGTAAATCAGGATCTCCCCACTTCCAAATAAAGCAGTCTGCCATCCTAGCCCACAGTCCCTTTAGAGTTGACAGATGTATTTTTTCAATCCTGTGTTGATCATGTATTTCTTGTGTAATTAAAAAATTATAAAAGGTAATAAAAAATAGAAATCTACTGCCAAGAGATTTGGCTCAGTAAAGACTTCAGAAAGTTTTCTGGATAGTGTAAGAATTACAGGGGGAGAATTAATAAATTCTATGTTCAAGTACCAGGAAAAAAAAAAATAAAAGGTGAGACTGTCTATACAAAGGAAAAGTAACTTGCAATAGCTCTTAATCTGAAGGTGGTAGAATTCCACCCAGAGAACTAAGCCTGAAGGGGGGACCCTCACCCTCTTTTGCCACTCTGTTTTGGGGCTCACATGCAAAAGGACCAGGCAATATTGCAGATGAGCTAAAGGTCACCAAGTTCCTAGTGACTCGGCCTGTTTGAGGGGAGACTCTCTTAAGACAGAGTGGGCCGGGCTGATGGGACAAGAAGGGTCAGAGTGGAGGCCTGGAGGAACTCAACAGAAATGGTAACAGTCAAAAGGAAAAAACGTGTGCGCCGCGGGTTTATCTGTCCAGTTCTGACGGACTCTCATCCCCAAGCCCACCTCCTCAAGGTACTTGTCAGGGAGGCAGTGTTTTGTAGTGCAGAGGAGTTTGGGCGCTAGGGAGAATCCCAGTTCTAGAGGCCAGTGTGACCTTGAGCTCATTACTCTGTGGTTCTGTTTCTTCCTCTGTGAAGCAGGGGCGACAGCTCCGATTTGTCATCACTGGGTAAACAGTGCTGAGAGCCGGGAACAGAGTTCAGGGGACAGGCTCGAGTCCACCCTCCCCTTCTCTGCTCCCAGACTCGACTCCCCCTGCTCCCATGCGGGGCACGGCTGAGGTTTATTTGGAATGAGGTTCATGCTTTTCTTTCTCTCTGCAGTAATAGGGCTCATATTTTCTATAGTCATGGGCATCCTTTGCTTCATGGAATAAATGAACACTGGCACAGTTGTTCACAATATTAACAGAAAATGAATGTTACCATTTTGTTGTTCGTTGCTCAGTCCTGTCCGACTCTTTGTGACCCCATGGACTGCTGCCCACCAGGCTTCCCTGTCCTTCATCATCTCCCGGAGTTTGCTCAGACTCATGTCCGTTGAGTCAGTGATGCCATCCAACCATCTCGTCCTCTGTCATCCCCTTCTCCTCCTGCCTTCAATCTTTACCAACATCAGGGTCTTTTCTAATGAGTCGGCTCTTTGCATCAAGTGGCCAGTGTATTGGAGCTTCAGCTTCAGCATCAGTCCTTCCAAAGAATATTCAGGACTGATTTCCTTTAGGATTGATTGGTTGTATCTCCTTGCAGTCCAAGGGACTCTGAAGAGTCTTCTCCAATACTATGGTTAAAAAGCATCAATTCTTCAGTGCTCAGCTTTCTTTATGGTCCAACTCTCACATCCATACATGACTACTGGAAAAACCACAGCTTTGAGTATACGGGCCTTTGTTGGCAAAGTCAAGTCCCTCACCAAATCAGAGCCTAATTGGAAAGTTACGGATTGCTTCCACAACCCACCTGCTCACCTTCTTCAAGTGAAATGTTGCACTTTGTCAGTGTGTGGGTGTGGCAGGTCCTACAGCCTCAGGGGTTTTCAGCTTTATGGCCCCGGTCTACATAAAATGCATCGGGTATCTCATCAATTCTTTGCTTAAAATTCTATAAAGTGAGTTCACTTCAAAGGTGGTCTTGCTTGCCTGCCTGCCTCTTTTTTCTTTCTTCCTTTTTTATTTGTATTTTATTAAGTATTTTTAAAAGATAAGGACTATTTTAGAAAACATTATCATAGTATCACCTTGAAAATGAACAATAATCCCATATCATCATCAAATATCTAGGCGTTATTCACATTTTACCTGATGGGATATACATGTGTATCCTAACAAGGTCCAAGCCGAGCAGTTGGTGGATAGGGCTGAGTCTCTTTTAATCTAGAATTCCTCCTTCCATTTCTTTCACGGATTTTTTCCCTTGTGATTCATTTATTGAAAAAACTAGATGTTGTGTTCAGTTACGTTCCCCATGTCCTGGAGTTTATTGGTTCTATCTTGGGTCTGTTTCTGCTTTCCTGTAAGTTGGTGGATACAATTAGGGTCTGGATCAGACCCCAGTGTGATTGCTGGATGGGAATTTTTCCTGGACAGTGATGTATATACTTCTTTCTGCAGGCATGTCATGTCTTGTTGTCTTATTTTTGTAATACTAGTAGCCATAATTCATCAGGGGTTCATAATTTGTATAAAAATGGTGACGTGCCAGACCTTTCATTCCTTCTTCATCTAGAGTTTGAACACCTCTGTAACAAGCTTTGTCTGCTTTTTCTATCCCCCACTTTCCCCGGGAGGTGGCCTATAGCCATCAGTGTGCAGCAGAGAGGCTCTGGGCAAATGCAACCCTTGGCCCAGCCTCAGGCCAGGCCTGGCCCAGCCTTGGTCTCACTGCTGGGATTCCTTTCATCAGTAGACCCCCCAGGAGGACACAGCACGTTCTAGTCACAGCGTTGCCAGAAAGGAGGAAAGCACGACAGAGATGTGGTCTTTAAGGTAAAATGATCTGAAATCACTGACAGGCCACAGTGGCCCTCTTTCTGTGGATGACAAATCCCAGAAGGTGCTGAGTTCTCCTGGTGCTTTAAATCCTCCTGAGTAAGTCTGGGTCATCTAATCCCCCAGAATCAGATAAAGGAGGGCACTTGACAATATTTCTGATAATGACAAACGAATAATTCCAAGTTTGATGATTCTGTTTCTGTAGCAGATTGTCCAGGTAGTATTCTGACTTCCTACTGTATTTTCTCGTAAAGACAGGCTTACCCTGGGTAGGGGTGGGATTTTCTGCTGTGCGGCTTTGAAATCATGTAGACTGAGCCGAGAACTCAGTGGCAGATTTCGCCCGAGCTCTGGGGGAGTTGGCGCTATTTCACTCAGTTGTGTATTCACAGTGGTTAGTGCAGTGCTCACGTGGAGTGCTACCTAACAAACTTTTCCTGTACTCCAGGGCAGTTCCCTGAGAGGGTGTAGGGGGACTCCTAGCCCCTGCCTTATAACCCAGTTCAACTTGAGACAGGGCTTTCCTGAACCAAGCCTTCGTGCTTCCCTCATGTGTACTGGGAGATGACTCTTTGGACAAACTCCCCCTTCTCCTTCCAGAGCAGTGGTTAACCTAATCTCAAATGTAAACCAAAAGCAATCTCTCCCTGTCCCCACATACACACCCCAGACAATATGCAGAATAGCTTGATCAAGCCATCTGCTCAGATTTCCACATTGGGCATAAATATCACCAGTGAACCATTTCCACACTGGGAAGAGAAAACAAATACAACGAAACAGCCCCAAACTGAAAACAAAGTTTATTGCATGTGAAAAGCAGTCACATTGAAAGTATCAGAGTCAGGAACCATGAAAATACACATTTTGCATATTTTCTGTCCTGTTGCAGAGGAGGGGGCTCACTCTTCACTCTCGTGGACCACCATCTGGGGAGAAAATGGGCATTATAGTTCTGTCAGCAGAGCCTCGCTTCCTGCTGCTTCCCCTCCCCGCAAGCATGCGGTTGCTTGCTTGTCTGTCTCAGAGGACACGGGGTACTCCTTGGATCACAGGCAAATGGATACACGACTGTCTACATGGTGGCCGTCACCCCAGGCCTGAGAGCCTGGTCCTCAGAACAGCCCAGGGGTGGTCTTCCCTAGTGTCTCAGCTGGTAAAGAATCCACCTGCAATGCAGGAGACCTGGGTTCGATCCCTGAGTTGGGAAGAACCCCTGGAGAAGGGAATGGCTACCCACTCCAGTGTTCTTGCCTGGAGAATCCCACGGACAGAGGAACCTCATGGGCTACAGTCCATAGGGTCACAAAGAATCAGAGGCGACTGAACGACTTTCACTTAGAGACCTACACGCGGTGAGTGCGGTGACGGAGGCCGGCGGAAGAGGGCGCCCGAGAGCTCCGTTCCCACGGAGGGACTGCTCCCTGCTCTTCAGGACAGTGTTTTATTGGGACCCACAGACCTGGGTTTAGCCGGGCTCTTCTCAGCTATGTGGCTCTAAGCAAATCCCAGCCGGATCAGTTCTAAAGTCGATGGTGCTCCAGGGTCCCGTCCATCTCAAAAATATCTCCATCTCGGGGGGCTTCCTCCTCGGGAGCTACACCTCCCCTCCTCGTCCTCCCCACCCAGTGCCTCAGGACCACCTACCCGGCTGGAGGTGAAGTCTCGGGTCTTCGCTCGCAGCTTATTGACTTGAGATTCGGCAATATCGGCCCGTTCTTCAGCCTCCTCCAGCTCATGCTGAGCTTTTCGGAACTTGGTGAGATGAGCGTTGGCTTGTTCATCCTAAAAGAGAGTCAAGTGGGTATGAGCAGTGAGCGCCTCTCTGGAGCTCCCGGGCAGAAGCAGGGCGGGTTGTCGCCCTGGGTTCGTGCTGACTTACAGCCTCCTCCGCCTGCCTCTTGTAGGACTTGACCTTCACTTGAAGTTTGTCCACCAGATCCTGTAATCTCAGCACATTCTTCCTGTCCTCTTCACTCTTCAAGAGAAAACATGGGATGGCAGGTCGCCAGGAGGGGACAGGGACGCAAAAGGTCCCAGTGCCTGGGCTAAAGAGTTTCTCCCTGTTTCCAGAGAGGACCCAGGGTGAGGTTCTGCGTTACAGAGGAAATGCTCCTGGGGTTTCCTTCCACTTGCCTGGTAAGTTAACTCCTTGACCCGCCGCTCATACTTCCTCAGGCCCTTGACAGACTCAGTGTTCTTCTTCTGCTCCCCCTCAAGCTCGGACTCCAGCTCTCGGATCTAGGGGAGCACTTGGGAAATTAGTCTGGGGCTAGATGGAGCATGACCAGGGCAGGCTGGAAAGCTCCGCTTATTATGCTGGGGTCCCTCCCCCAAGTACCCGCGTCTCCAGCTTCTGGATCTGCTTCTTCCCGCCCTTCAGGGCCAGCTGCTCAGCCTCGTCCAGGCGGTGCTGTAGGTCCTTCACCGTCTGCTCCAGGTTCTTCTTCATCCGCTCCAGGTGGGCGCTGGTGTCCTGCTCCTTCTTCAGTTCCTCGGCCATCATGGCCGCCTGAAAAGCACATCATCCCACTGAGATGTAAACAAAGGTCAGGTGCTTGGAACTGTCAAAATCTGGGGACCCGGAGGACTAGAACCATGCTGCTGACAAAGGGCACAGGTGACATGATGCCTGAGCCCACCACGCCACCATGGACTCTGGGACGAGCTGCACAGGCATGTAAGCCGGACAGTGAGACCTCCAAGGGCTGCATGGGAAATGGTTTCTTCCCTTTCTTAAACTGGCCCCTTTGGGACCTCCCCACCCCAAGGAAATCCCTTCTTTCATTACCAACCCGTGAGTTACAGGACTCTGAGTCTATAACCCAGCGTCACGGGTGTGGGGTCCGGAGGCTAAGGGAACTGGAGGTGCGGACGATGCAGGGCGGGAATAATCGCGGGGTAGTGCTCCCCACCAGCAGCAGGTGGCGCTGTGGGAACCGCGCGTCCAGGGACCGGCCTCGAGCAGGAAGGTGGGCGCTGGGGCGGGAAGCCGGCTTTCTATGAGGTGACCTGACTGTTAGGTACGGTCCAAACAAGGCGGGAGGGTGGGGGCTGGGGGGTGTCTCGTTTTCATATTTGGAATCAGTCATAAATAGAAGGGAAGAAGAGCATACCTCTCCCGGGCACAAGACATGAACAGAATTCCTTCCGGTCTTTCTCATCCGCACTGTTATTTTTCACGCCCCCCTTATTAATGTGTGGGAGGGCACACGCTGAGTTCTGGGGGTCGGGGGAATGCTTCTAGAGCAGAGCTCACCCCACATGTGCCCTGGGGAGGCCCCACCCCGGCTGATGGGAACCAGATCAGGGCTGGAGAGAGAGGGCCTGGATGAAGTGCAGGGCAGGGAGGGGCCTCACATCGGTGATGGCCTTCTTCGCTTTCTCTTCAGCGTTCCTCGCGTCCCTGCTGGCATCCTCAACCTCACTCTGGAGCTGCGTGAGGTCCGTCTCCAGCTTCTTCTTGGTGTGGATGAGGCTGGTGTTCTATGGCGGGAGGAGCAGGGTTACCACCTGGCACGTCCAAGGCCAGGACCCTGCCCCGCCTCCCCTCCGCTCACCTGGGTGTGCAGGAGCTGGACGCGCTCACTGGCATCCAGGAGCTCCTGCTCTGCGATCTTCCTGCTCCGCTCCGTCTGCTCCAGCGTGGCCCGCAGCTCCTCCACCTCGGCCTGCAGCAGGTTGGCTCGGCGCTCCACTATCGCCAGCTGCTCCTTCAGGTCCTCCTGGCCCCGGAGAGCATCGTCCAGGTGGAGCTGGGTATCCTGGCCAGACAGTAATGGAAGCGTCTGCGTGAAGTTGAGGCCAGAGGACCCTGAGGCCAGCCCAGAGCTGTGCGTGTCTGAGGATGGAGAGGTTCCCCACCAGGGAGCCCACACACCTTCAGCTGCCCCTGGACACTCCGGAGGTGTCTGACGGTCTCTGCGGCCTGGCGGTTGGCATGGCTCAGCTGGATCTCGATTTCGTTCAGGTCCCCCTCCATCTTCTTCTTGATCCTGATGGCCTCGTTCCGGCTCCGCACCTCGGCGTCCAGGGCACTCTGCATCGTCTCTACTGTTCTCTGGTAGTTCCTCTTCAGCTGTTCGATCTCTTCATCTTTTTCGGCCATCTTTCTATCGATTTCTGATTTCACTTGTGTCAGTTCCAGCTGGATTCGGAGGATCTTGGCCTCTTCATGTTCAAGGGCGGCCTTTGAAGAACAAAAACAAAACAGAAATGGTACCAGTGATGGGACAGAGCCTGCTACATTCCTCTCTGGGGTAAGAGAGGAATGGAATATTTGTAACTAACTCAACAATATTCAAAACTCTTTTTTAAAAAATCCCTAACTTACCTTCAGTGCAGGAATAAAATATTTCATTGCAGTTTGTTTTTATTATGCTATGAAACAATAGTAACATTTAGATCATATTTCTTAGGCACTTAAGAGACTTTATAGATATTTTAAATTCATCTCAGCTGTTTGTAAAATCTCATTTTTAGACCTATTTTAACGTAGTGATTTTCTCCAGTAATTTCAAGATTATTCGCAGGTATTCACAGATATTCGTCCACATAGTTTGCCAGGAAAAGAACCAACATGAGGACTGTGACTCTGCAGACCCCAAGTGGGGCCAGGCTGGAGCCCCACCGTCACAGCGTCTGCTCCCTTACTGCCTCCCTGACATTCTGCTCACCTCTGCTTCCTCCAGAGCCAGTTGGATATCAGCCTTTTCCAGCTCGATCTGTTTCCTTGATTTCTCCAGTTCATGGATGGTTTTACCATTTTCAGCGATTTGCTCCGTGAGATCTGCTATCTCCTCTGTAAAGAGAGAAGTTTGATTGCTCCTGAACTTCCGCACAGGTTTCCACACAGAGTAAGCACTAGCCAGATGCTCTTAAATAGTTTATCAAGCTCTAAGGACGCTGCTTGCTGGAGATAAGATACTGGACATAGAGAGGCTCGGAAACAAGCCCTCGGGTGTGGAATGCTTCCTGTGCCTGTGGTAACAGACATGCAGATGAGGTTGGGTCCTGAAGTCACGCTCCTGCAGCCTCACACTCTGGCCAATAGCGTGAAGCGGGATTTCAGACAAACTGCTTACGCTCCAAATTCTTATTTTCTCGTTTCACAGTTTCAAGTTGATCTAAGGCTTCTTCGTAGGCATTTTTCAGTTTGAAGAGCTCGGTGCTCAAGGAGCGGGACTCCTTCAGAGATGCCTCCAGCTCCGCCTGGCTCTCCTCACACTTGGTTTTCCACTCGGCAAGCACCTGCAATGCCGGGGAGAAAGGCACCTCTGTTCATGACCCTTCACCTCCAGCTTCTATCTCAGGACCCCCATGAGTGTGAACACTCTGAGAATCGGGGTCCCCTTGGCTGTGTCGCTTGTTCCTGACTGTTGACTAACCAAGATTTCATTCCATAAATCAACTCAAGATCAGTCACTGGTCAATAACAACTGCCATCTCCAAAAAGCAAGTGGACCCTTTGGGAAGGAATTAGCTGGGCCTATTTTCCCTACTACGAAAATGGCCCTGCACTTCTAAATATTTCATTAAAACCTCGGTTCAGATCAACCTTACTTGTCATACTGAAGGGGAGGCTGCCAGAAACCCTCCCACTAGGACCCGAATTAGATTTCCACATCAGCCACCCAGACAGACCAGCCATGTTGGGGACCAAGAATGCTTGGGGCTGGACGAGACTGGAGGAGGTGGCTTGTCTCCACTGAAATGTTTGAAGGGGACCCCCACCTGCATCCCACTCCCCTTTGGTTTCGGGGGCTTGCCCCAGGTCTCACTGCTCCTGGGGCAGTCAAGACTGGGGCCCCACCTCTGCACCCACCCCGCACCTTGTCAAAATTCCTCTGCTTCTTGTCCAGGGCGGCGGCCAAGGAGTTGGCTCTGTCCACGTCGACCATCAGGTCCTCCACCTCCGCTTGCAGCCTCTGCTTGGTCTTCTCCAGGGACGCACACTTCGCGTTCACCGCCTCCACCTGCTCCTCGGAATCCTGCAGGCGCTGAGCCAGCTTTTTCCTTAAAACAAATGAGAAGCAGATGCTGTTTAAGCTTCAGTCCTTCTTGAACATCACTATTCATCTAGCTGGAATCACTAACCTATGTGATTCAAACAGCTTTCCTTTCATAAGCCCAGGAGAACCTCCTGTCTGCTAAAAATCAGTGATCAGTAGCCTGCCTGCCTCTAACCAAGATCACAGTCGTTTGTCTCAATGAAATGTGCTCACACAGGTCCTCTGCTGGTACAGAACTGCCTTAAAAGACTAACATTCACTCTCGAGCAGTACTAACGTCAGTGCCCTCTGTCATTTGATCATTTACAAGTGCTATTTCTTCTGAAGACAGAGTTACATACTTGGCCTCCTCCAGCTCCTCCGTGCGCTGGATGGCGTCCGTCTCGTACTTGGTCCTCCACTGGGCCACCTCGCTGTTGGCCTTGGACAGCGCCCTCTGCAGCTCGGCCTTGGCTTCCTGCTCCTCCTCGTACTGTTCCCGCAGCAGGTCGCAGTCGTGGCGGGCGGACTGCAGGGCGTGGGCCAGGGCGTTCTTGGCCTGCGGAAGTCAGGAGAGAGGAGAGGCCCAGTGCGTGAATGTTTCAGGCTGTGTGCGTGATGCAGTCCAGATGTGTTCCCGCTGTCATCACCTATGAATAAAGTTGTCTTTTGTTTCTGTAGGGGGTGCGTAGAGGTTAGATCGGGGAGCATTCCCTCAGCTATGTACCTTGCTCTCTTCCTCTAACTGCCTCTTGAGCTCTTCTATTTGCTGGGTAAATGCCTGCTTGCTCCTGGAAAGCTGCGATACTGTGCTCTCCTTTTCCTCCAACTGACGACTCAGCTCACCTGTGTCCAGAAGGGAAACATTTTTATTTCATCTGTCTGTTCATTCACTCACACATCCCTACTGTGTGTAAGGCACTGTGCTGAGATCTGAGGATGAAGGCACGTGTCCATGACAATGAAGCTGAGTGCACACCCTGGTGAGACGCTGCACACCCTGGTGGTAAATGTCTCAAGGGTGCTCGGGGAGCAGGGGGTGTTCCGGGCCCCTCCTCTCTCCTCTCTTGTTACTGGGCTCTCAGTGCTCACCTCCTCCAGGGCACTCTGAATGGCCTTTCGTAGGTTATTCTGATTGCCTCTCTCCCAAAAATCTGCTTCCCTAGAAGTCCTCCCCAAACAAATCCTGCCTTTGGTTTTGACCTGCTGTGCTGGGTGAGTGTCCGGTAGGTGCCGCCCCTCCCTTTCCGCGGTGCTCACCAGCCTCTGTCTGCAGCCGGGACTTCTGGGTGCTCAGCTCGCTCAGGCTCCTCTGAATCTCCTCGTTCTTGCCCCGGGCCTCACTTAACTGGTCCTCCAGGGTGCGGCAGATCTTCTCCAGATTTGCCTGCAGGTTAGGGAAGGGGAGAGAGCCGAGTCAATGCTCAGGTGTAGAGGGGCAATGGTGGGAGCCCCCTGCCTCCCACCCCCGAACCTTAGACTTGGACACGCTCTCCACGTTGCTGCCCAGGTCGTCGAGCTCCAGCTTGAACTCGCTCTTCTCCTTCTCTAGCTTCTGCTTGATCCTCTGCAGGTTGTCGATCTGCTCCCCCAGCTCGGCCACGCTGTCCGCGTGCTTCTTGCGAAGAGCGGCCACCATGGCCTCGTGCTGCAGGGTGGCCTCCTCCAGGTCCCGGCGCAGCTTCAGGAACTCGGCCTCCCGCTTCTTGTTCAGCTCTATCTGGGTGGACGTGACGCCCCCCGCCTCCTCCAGTCGCTCGCTCAGCTCCTCCAGCTCCCGGGCGTAGTCGCTGCGCTGCTTCTCCGTCTTGGCGCGGGTCGCCCTCTCGGCCTCGATCTCTTCTTCCAGCTCCTCGATCCGGGCCTGTGCGGGCAGGCCATCCCCGGGAGAATCCTGACTCCCAGTGTCAAGAACAGGCTAGTTTCCCCTCCCATTAGACCAGCCAAGTCTTGGGCTGGTCCCAAGACTGAGTTTCCGCTGACATGAGCCTTTCCTGCAGCGGCTGATAATGAGTATACTCCACTC
The DNA here is from genome assembly GCF_014754425.2 of Oryx dammah. Taxonomy (NCBI): domain Eukaryota; kingdom Metazoa; phylum Chordata; class Mammalia; order Artiodactyla; family Bovidae; genus Oryx; species Oryx dammah. Next base: position 32,635,229 of record NW_024070192.1, on the reverse strand, counting down.
TGACTATGGGTTGATATGAAATAGTTCAATTACGTGTTTTGTTTAAATTGTGGAAAAACTGTCCATTGCTACTGTCAGCCTGGACAGACGAGGCCCACGGTCTGCCCCTTGCTCTGATAACGCACAGCAGACGCGCCAGCTCACCATGTGTGACGGAGCGTGAAAGCAGAAATCCCAAGCGCCCCCTTACCTGTAGCTCCTTGATTTTCTTCTGAAACTGCAGGCCCAGAGTCTGCTCATCTTCCACTTTGCTTTGCAGTTGACAGTACTCAAAGTCTTTCCTGTGAAGGGAAACGCAGAACGTGTGAGGACCAGACACCCGGGCCCTGGAAACCTGAGCACAGCGGTGTCAGGGCGCACTTCTTGAGCCGCTCATCCAGCTGCTGCTTGTCGTTCTCCAGATCCAGGATGGACTCCTGGGCAAGCTTCAGGTCTCCCTCCAGCTTCCTTTTGTTCCTTTCCAGGTCTACACGGAGCTTCTTTTCTTGTTCCAGGGAGCTTTCCAGCTGCAAAAGGCACCATATCCTTTTAAGAACAAATGCTTTGCACCATGGGTGTCCCAGGGGCTCTTTCTGCCCCAACCCAGGCCTCCCAATTGGCATCCTTCACTCACATCATCCACCTGCTGTTCCAGTTTGCTCTTGATTTTGCTCAAAGAACTGACTTTGTCCTCTTCTGCTTGCAGGTCATCCAGGGTCTGCTGGTGGGCCTCCTGGAGGGCCTTCTTCTCTCTGGTTAACTTTGCAATGGTTTCATCCAACCCAGCAAGTTCTTCAGTGAGGTTTTTAACCTAAGAAGATGCCACAAGCAATTATAAGAAAATATCAAGTTGGCTTTGTACTGACCATAGCAGTGGAAAGACCCACAAGGGTGTACCTTATTCTCTGTGGCGTGTTTCTCCTTCTCAACCTTGGCCAGGGTCAGCTCAAGGTCATCTATGTCTTTCTTCAGTTCTGAACATTCGTCCTCCAGTTTCCTCTTCTTGGCCGTCAGCTCAGCATTCATCTCTTCCTCATCCTCAGCTCTCTCTGTCACTTCCTTGATCTTAGCCTCCAGCTGGAACTTGGCTTTAATCAGCTGATCACATCTTTCCTCTGCATCCAACAGGTTTTCACTTTCCTTTTTAAAAAAATGAGAATCATGATTTTCTTTAATGGTTTAAAGGTAAAGTTTGTGACATTCCAGTATTTTGTTGAATGAGTGAATTTGAACAAACTCCAGGAGATAGTAAAGGACAGAGGAGCCTGCAATGTTGCAATCCATGGAGTCCCAGAGAGTTGGACACAACTCAGCAACTGAACAATAACAAAGTATTTTGTTATAAATGGAATCCTTTGTGAAACATACCCAGTAAAAAGCAAAAATCCCACCCCAAATCCAGTTTTCTCAGATAATCAAATCTAGGAGAAAAAAATTTAAATTCCTAGACACATACAGCTTGCACTTGCAGCTGCAGGTCATTCTTCTCTTGTACTAGAGTCACCAGTCTTTCTTCCAGTTCCTTCCTTTTGGCCTCTGACTTGGCCAGTTCATCTTTGGTTTTCTGGAACTCTTCCTTCATGGTGGCCATCTCCTTCTCCGTCTCTGCACTCTTGAGAAGGGGCTTGATTTTGAAAAAGAGTTTCATCCAGGGCCAGTGCTTGACGTTCATGAAGGCTCGGATGTTGTATTGGATGCAGAAGATGGACTCCCTGAAAACGAAACATCAGCTATTTCTAAGAGAGACTCCCCACTTCTCCCAAAGAGCTCAGATCTGAGCACAGACCCCGCTTGACCTTCTCTGCACCATCTTCTGGAATTCCACACGCATGAGGAAACCTCTGCACACAGCCTGCGTCCGGGTGATCAGCTTGGCCAGGCGGTCATCCCTCATTTCCTCCAGGGTTCCCAGCAAGCCAGCCTTGAAGAACACCTTGAGGGGAGACGGATGCCCTGGGTCAGTTTTCTGGAGGAGTCTGTCAGAGACCACAGGCCAGTGTCTGTTGGGACTGACACAGTACCTTGGTGTGTCCAAACTTGTACTGAGTGTGGTCGATGTCAATGGATGCCAGCAGCTTTTCACATGCCTTCTTACTGTCGATGAACTGCCCCTCGGGGATGGCACTGGCATTAAGCACTCGGTATCTGCCGTGTGGACACAGAAACATCGTAGGCTATTAGCAAAGACGTGAACTTTGGAAACCAGTTCAGGCCTCTTTTCCAAGAGGCAAGAAGGCCAAGGTCCTGAGAGGGAAGGAAACTTGCCCTTGGTCACAGGCCAAACAGTGGCCTGAAATCTAGGCCTCCCAACTCTTCTTTGCCATGTCCTTTTCTGCCACGTGGTGTATTGGAGAAGGCCCTGAGAAAGTGTGGGAGAAAGAAGCATGTATACCTTGACCAGATGGTGGTTAAATCATTTTACATGGAGTCCACAGCTGTTCAGTGTTTTTCCCTCTCAAATTCTAGCTTTTACACACCTCCTCAAGAAACAAATGGAACATTTCTATTACATATGCATGTTCAGTTGCTAAGTCATGTCCAACTCTTTGTAACACCACAGATTGCAGCCTGCCAGGCTCCTCTGCATGGAATTCTCCAGGCAAGAATACTAGAGTGGGTTGCCATGCCCTTCTCCAGGGGATCTTCCTGACCCAGGGATGAAACCCGGGTCTCCAGCATGGGCAGGCAGGGTCTTGTCCACTGATCTGCTGGGAAAGCCCTCTTACTACGCACCTCTGTTTGAAGTCCCCGTAGAGGATCCTGTTGGGGAAGCCCTTTCTGCAGATGCGGATGCCCTCCAGCACTCCGTTACAGCGCAGCTGGTGCAGGACCAGGCTGTGCTCCATGGCACCTGAGGAGAGAAGCAATGCCAGCTTCGCACAGACTCTCCTGAAACCTGACCTCACCGCCTGCAGAGCCGGCGGGCATCTTACCTGGGGTTTTGGTCTCGTTGGGAATTATACAGCGCACAAAGTGAGGGTGTGTTGTTCTTAAATTTGACATCAACTTGTTCAGGTTTTCCTAAAAGAGAAAGATTCAGTTTGACAGTGAGCAGACTGTAGGCTTTTACAGACACAGAGATACAGTGTAACCAAAAAAAGATATTTTAAACTTCCTGTGAATTCTAATAAAGGTCTTATTTAACTCTTTTCAAAAGCCCTTTCAATAGTCCATTTGGCAAGAAGCGTAGGCAAGTCACTGATATGACAGTCTTTTGCTTCACAGTGAGCCAGAGACCAGCCAAGTACAGGACGCCTGCTGAGTTAACTCAGGGGCGCTATCTGGCTCCACTGGGCGCCTGAGATGCTACTGCCTTGTGTCCTTCAAGCAAGTCAGAAAGTTCATGCTGAGGACTCGCCTCCCAGGCAACCCGGCCAGTTGCGTGTAAGATGGGGGTTAAATTCTGGTCCTCCAATTGTTAGCACTCATCTACACATACCACCGCTCTCCTAAGTGACAGTAAGCAGGTTAAGACCACATCACTATTCTTGAATAAACCAAGTTCAGCATCTCTACGTTGCTCATTTTGAGATGACTTAAGCCCATTACAAGCAAATAAACTTCTATCTTTCTTACCCTGAAAAGGGCAGAGACGGTTTGGAAGGAAGAACCCTTTTTCTTGGCAACTTTCTTCTTTCCACTGTCAGCTGAAAGAAAAGATAGTGTGTGGTGTTAGCAGGCCTCCAGAGCTGTTTCCTTTGTGGGTTGAGCTGGGGGAGAAGGGTGGATTCGAGGCAGCCTGGGAGTCTGTTACCGTCCGCGGTGGTGAAGGTGGCGTAGAGGTGTGCCAGGAGCCTGTTGGAGGACTTCTGGTATAGCCCGACCACCGTCTCGTTCAGGGGGTCCTTGTTCTTCTCCAACCAGCCCGAGACACTGTAGTCCACAGTGCCCGCGTAGTGGATCAGGGAGAAGTGGGCCTCGGCTCTGCCCTTGACCACCTTGGGCTTCTGGAAGTTGGCAGACTTGCCCAGGTGCTGGTCATACAGCTTGTTCTTGAAGGAGGTGTCCGTGGCCTTGGGGAACATGCACTCCTCTTCCAGGATGGAGAAGATGCCCATAGGCTGGACCAAGGCAGAGCACACACGGGGTGAGAGGGTGTGAGCTGCAGTGACAAGCATCAGGCCTGTGAGGGGCGGTTACCAAGCACGCATGGCAGGTACCTTCTCGATGAGCTCGATGCAGGCGGCCAGGTCCATCCCGAAGTCGATGAACGTCCACTCGATGCCTTCCTTCTTGTACTCCTCCTGCTCCAGCACGAACATGTGGTGGTTGAAAAACTGTTGCAGTTTCTCGTTGGTGAAGTTGATGCACAGCTGCTCCAGGCTGTTATACTAACGTCGAAAACATAATGTCCACATGGAAGGTTAGACTGCTTTCAAAGTCAAAGACCCACCAACCTTCTTCTTTCTCCTTGTCTCGGCCTCCCAGCAGCTCAGCTATGCTTTCAGGTGTGGTCACATCCTTGGGCTCAGCTCACATCACGTCTTAGAGTTTTCTCCGGAACTCAAGCTAGAAGACACCTCTCCGTCTCCTAAGTCCACGGCCTGGGCCTCTCCTGGACCCTGACCACAGTTTGTCTTATCTATAGTTGATCTTCTGCGTACTTACATACTTCTCATCATCATCTACAACCTACAAGCTCATCTTTTATTCACCTGCAAGTCTGATACCTGGTAGACATTGACAACATGCTCTAATGGGTGTACCTGCTTTTACCTGACCCACTCTCCGTCTAGTGCCCCTCCCAGATGTGATATGGGGTGACAAGTGGCTGCCTGCGCATCTTGCCTGTGATCCTGAGAACCAGCCCCCCACATAAAGCCACCTGAATATCGGGAACACACACCTCGAAGATCTCAAAGCCTGCGATGTCCAGGACGCCAATGAAGTGCTGTCTTGGCAGCTTGGTGTCCAGCTGCTGGTTGATGCGGGTGACCATCCACAGGAACAGCTTCTCATAGACGGATTTGGAGAGGGCATTCACGGCGTGGTGCACCTGTGTTGGGGGGTCAACACCTGTGTTGTGTCTGTGGGCAGTAGCCATCGGGTGCCTGCATCCCTTCCCAGCCTCCTGGCAGTCACTTACCTGATCCACGGTCTGGCCCTTGGTAACATACTCATTCCCAACTTTCACTCTGGGGAAGCATAAAGCTTTCAGGAGGTCCGAAGAATTCAGGCCCATCAGATAGGCTGTCTTGTCAGCCACTGGCAAGAAAGAAGGCCAGTTACAACGGAAACCCCAAGTAACTGGCAAAGCCAAAGAACCCCTCTGAAAATCCTCCAGATGTTTCAAGGCTCAGCTCAGCTCGTCTCCGTGTGTTTACATTACGTGTCTCTAAACTGTTCACCTGTGGGCACTAAGTCACTCAGAGAATACAATGGGTTTTGTGAAAAGGCAGCACTGGGTTCCACAAAACCCTGGTCACTCCTCACCATGTCTGAAGCAGGACCACTCGAGTGACTCCGCAGACAGAGTAGTAACCTATTGGCATCTGAGCCCCGCAGAGGTTCATCTCTCCAGGGGGAGGAGGATTGATCACTTTCAAGGGAAGCCTCAGCTCGAGCACACGCCCCAGCGGGTGATGGGGTACCTTCTGTGCCGTCCGGCTCTGCCTGCTCCTCCCGCTGCTTCTGCTTGAACTTCATGTTCCCGTAGTGCATCACGGCGCCCGTCAGCTTGTAGAGCCCAGACTTCTCCTCGGGGGTGAAGCCCAGGATGTCAATGGCGCTCTGGCATTGTAGGAGAGCGCGTCAGCTGGCTGACATCAGTGATGGAGCAGGAGCGCCCCGCCACACACACATCCTTCTCCCTGATCTACTTACATCCGTGGCCAGCAGCTCCTCAGCGTCATCAATGCTGGCCACCAGGATCTCGCCCTGGCTGATGAAGGGGTAGTCATAAGGGTTGGTTGTGATGAGCAGCAGCTCTGCAATGATGACCAGTTAGAGGGGGTCACATGGATGCAAAGGAAATACCCCTGCCTGGGGCTAAACAGCCTCTCATACTCACGCTGTGGCTGAATATAAAGTCCAGGGAAGACTCTGCACCCACCCCGGCCACACAGGGTACAAACCCCAGAGAGAACATTTAAACCCTTTTGCTTTGTGTGCAGACAGCACAGATCCATGTTGGTTGGGAAAGATTAATCAGGAAAACAGGCTGAGCGTGGGCCAGGACACAGAGAGCCACTGGAGGGAAGCCCAGATGGTTTGGTAGAATCGTTGTCTTTTCCAAAACCTGTTGAAAGCTGCAGCCTGTTTCCAGGATTGGGCCCAGAATGCTGAGTAGACATAGCCAGAGAGCAGAGAAGGGCACGGAGCCCCTGTTAGGTGCCAAATGAAAAGTAGGGTGAACATCCACCAGCTGGCAGTTCCTCTGACTTGGCAAGGGCCTCCCAGCATTTGGTGGAAGATTGGTTCTGTGGCTGACCACAAGGGGGCATCAGAGGACCACTAAACGCTAAGTCGTTCAGCCAGTTTCCATGACCCAAAGCTGAAGGCAATCGCGCCTCATTCTTTTTCTGTCCATTGGATTGCATTTCTCAAATTGGCACATTACTGTTAAAACAGCCACACCCCATTTCTAAAACAAATTTCCTCTGCGAGTAGGCACAATTCTCTTCAGTCCACTCACTCCAGAGCTGACAGGCCCCAGACCAGCCCCTCTGGGGGCATCCTCACCTATGAGCTCGGGCTTCTTATTGGAAAGAATCTGGTAGAAGATGTGGTAGCTTCTCTCAGCCTTCAGCTGGAAGGTCACCCTTGACTTTTCCAGCAGATCTAGGAACGCAAACACAGGAGTGTCTTCCAAACTGTTGCCCCGATGTCCCAAAACATCTGATCCTAGGAATCTACTTACATGTTTCAATATCTGCAGAGGCCAGCTTCCCCGTGGTACCAAAATGGATGCGGATGAACTTGCCCTGTCGGGGAAGGGAGACCAGGTAACCTGACTCCAGGCATTCCTGCCCACCTGGGGAGTGGAACAGAGCCTTTTCCCCAGGAACTTGCAGGTAAGCGTCCTTGTCGCCTCTCTCCCTGCTTTGCTGTGCCTTCCTCCACTCCCTTGTTCCATACTGCTTCCACATGCCACCCCAGTCAACAGAGTCATGTTCTGTTCAAGATGCAAATCAAACCATATCACTTCCCTCTAACAGGATCCTGACTTCTGGAATGAAACCAGACCCTTCTCCTGGCCTGCATGCTCCCAGGCTCCAGGTCCCTTCCCACTGCCCCTCCTCACTTCCCCACCTCATCTCGCAGAGCTTGCCTCACTCCAGCCACTCAGACCCCCTGGAGATCCCTTGACTCCACCAGTCCCCTCCCTGCCTCTGCAACTGTGTCCGGCCTCACCCTGTGGATCTCAGGTTCATAGGCCAGCACCCCCCAGGAGGGCTCCCTTGCCGGCCCTGTCTAAAGGAGACCCGGCCCCCTTTACTGCCCCATCTGCTACGGAACTGTCAGAGTGTCTTGTGGACTTGTTTCTTCCTCCTTTCATTATCCACCCCCAGGACTGCAGGTTCCTGGAAGCAGGGATTGTGCCTCCTCGCTGGCCTCCTCGCTGGCCTTGGCAGACACCCCAGCTTGACCCAGCACAGACTCACAAAGCGGGACGAGTTGTCATTCCTCACGGTCTTGGCGTTCCCGAAGGCCTCCAGCAGTGGGTTGGCACTGATGATCTGGTCTTCCAATGTCCCCTGGAGCAGGGAGTCAGGGCAGGAAGAGCCCCGTGTGAGGGTGAGCTCCGATGCCCCTCCTCCCCAGCTGGTCCCTCCACTGCTCCCTGCTTTCCAACCTAGGGCCCAACCACGTCATCAGCACCTCACTCAGCCCTGTCGCCATGTTGTGTTTGGCTCTGGTTGGGTATCTTGACATGAACCTCATTTAACCCTTCCGTGCCTCCATTCTCCAGGTGGTGAGGTCACCTGTGTTCTCACCATACTGCTGGGCTATATTCGTTTTGAAAGGGAAATGGACGCTACAGTTCTCCCGGGTGGTGTGTGTGACTCTGGTGTATGTCAGATTGACTTTTCTCAGTGGAGCCTTAGAGCTTGTCTTCTTGGCAAGCACAGAATCTGGTCCTGGGAGATCACCGATGCGCTGGGTCGTCTAGGCCGGCTGTCCCGTGCGATTTTCAACTCTGCCCGCACTCCTTCCCTGAGGAGACGGGCACCTCCCACCCCACACATACCCTATGCCTCCTCACTCTGAAGTTAAGACAAGGGTTGGCAGCGGAAGCAGAGCCAGCCTGCCTCCTCTCCTTACCCTCATTTTGGAGTCCTTCTTCTTGGCGAGGTCTCCAGTCGCTGCAATTGTTGCAAAGTACTGGATGACCCTTTTGGTGTTCACAGTCTTTCCTGCCCCGGATTCTCCACTATTCGGAGTGATCGAAAGAGAGAGAAGGAGAAGAGTCCTGTGAGTGTAAACAGCCTCCTGAGCCACATCAGATGTGAGATTCCCCACAAAGAGGAGACCATTTGGAGAGACGAGGGCCCTGGGAGACCAGCACCACCGAACACCCTGGACAGGGAACCCTGGCTTCCTGAGGCCTCACACGCCTTCTGGCCTGTCTCCCCTCCATCCTTGCATCACAGACTTTGTTCTCTGTACTTTCTCACTAACAGGACAAAGCAAGTGGCATCTTCCCCTTCTGCACTGGGGACAAACAGCCACGGCTGTGAAGATGCTCTACACCTTGGATACTTACGTGATCAGAATAGACTGGTTTTCACGATCTGCCAAAGGGAAAAATAAATGGTATTTTATTTTTAAATAAAATGGTATTATAAAAGGAACTTTCTCAGCCTAAATGTCCATCTACAGAGGAGTGGATCAAGAAGATGTGGTACGTACACACAGTGGAATATTACTCGGCCATAAAAAGGAGTGAAATAATGCCATTTGCAGCAACATGAATGAACCTAAAAAGTACCAACTAACTGAAGTAAGTCAGACAGAAAGACAGATACCATATAGTACTCATGTGTGGCTATATAATACAACTGAACTTAGTTAGAAACTAGAAAGAGACTCACATAGGAAACAAACCTAGGGTTACTGAAGGGGAAAGAGGGGTGGGGGAGGAATAAATTAGGATTTGGGGATTACCAGATACAAACTACTATGTATAAAATAAATAAGGTCCTGCTGTATAAGGTCCTGAACACAGGGAACTGTATTCAATATCCTATAATCAACCATAATGGAAAAAAATCTGTATATATATATATCTGAATCACTCTGCTGTAAACAAGTTAACACAACATTGTAAATCAATTTTATTTTGATCAAAAATTTTTAATAAAAATAAAAAGAGCTTCCCAGTTCTCCATGTCTCCAGCAGTGACTCCATACAATGACTCTGTTTTGTCCTACATAGGAGCTCAAAGAGACTCCTCCTTGAAAATACGGATCAAAGAGGTTAAGCCCCTGCTTACAGCCAGCCACTGGCTGCCCATCATATTAGGTTGAACCATATGAAACTATCAGCCTTTGTTTGGGGCCCACAAAAATGCCAGTTTCACATGAAGTAACCCAGGCTTGCATTAAATCCAAGCTTCTCACCCAGGCCTGCAAGGCCCTAAAATCTCTGGCCTCTTTTTTTTCTTAAGCACCTCCCAGTTGTGTGGAGGCTGCACACTAGAGGGGTGGCTGATTCCAGACCTGCAGCCTCCCTGAGCCCTGCCCGCCTCTCCAGGCTTCCTCCTTGGAGACCTACCTGTGAGCATGAACTGATAGGCGTTGTCAGAGATGGAGAAGATGTGGGGCGGGGCCTCCTGGCGCTTCTTGCCCCGGTAGCCCTCCACTACCTCGGGGTTGTACACCGGCAGCCACTTGTAGGGGTTGACGGTGACGCAGAAGAGGCCCGAGTAGGTCTGTGGGGGCATAAAATATACATATTTTTGTACACATGGGTGTGTGCCTTAAAACCCTCCCCCTTTGTTATTTCACTTTTCTTTATGACAAACTTGTAAAGGAGGCAAGATACGATTTCTCTCTATGGATGAGGCAGCTGAGACCCGAGGGGTGCAGTGACCATCCACAGCTGCTGAGTGACAGCACCAGGACCCGGCCTCAGCCCCACCCCTCCTCTGGTCCCCTACCGGGCCCACTCATCTCTCACTTTCTCATCGTCCATCACTCTCGTCCCTCTTTTATTCAATGGCCTCAGTTCAGTTCAGTCACTCAGTTGTGTCCGACTCTTTGCGACCCCATGGACTGCAGCACGCCAGGCCTCCCTGTCCATCACCAACTCCCAGAGTTTACTCAAACTCATGCCCATTGAGTCGGTGATGCCACCCAACAGCCTTCTAAAGCCCATCTCCCCGTGAGCATCTCCATCCCCCCACCCAGGTCCCGGGGGCCCGCAGACGCAGGCACTGACGTAGATCATCCAGGACGTGTAGCGGTCCTTGAGGTTGTACAGCACGGCCGGCTCGTTCAGGTGCGTCAGCATGGCCATGTCCTCGATCCGGTCGAACTTGGGGGGGTTCATCGCGTACACGTCCTCTGGCTTCACCACCAGCGTCTGCAAGGGAAGGGGTACGGTGCACACCTGGGCGTCTCTGTGCACAGCTGTGTCTCCCAAGCCCAGATCAGAGGGAGGGGGTGCTGGAGGAAAGGCCTGTCTGACAGGGAGGGAGTCGGGGCTGGGGCGGCTCATGGTGGAGGAGATGGAATGGGGTTCGGTTCTGATACTCAGGCTTTTGTTTTTTCTGTCTCCAGTGGTCTGAAGTGAGGGGAGGATGACAGAAAGAGGAGGGTCTCGGGGGGGGGATTCAGGGAGGAGGAGGCAGGCCCAGGAGCCAGCGGGAACTCCTCAGCTGGGTCATGCTGGCTGGGCCAAAACCCGGTTCCAGCGGCTCATGGGTGTTGGCCTTCTACTTAGAGGGCACGGCAGGTGGATGGCACCCCCGAGGCAGGGACAGAGAGGAGGCAGCCAGTGGTATGGACCTTCAGGCCGGCAGCCCGACTCATCCTGAGCTCCCTGAGAGCAGCTCCCAGCCCCGAACCTGCATCTTGCCCATTCACCCCCACCTGCCTGCTCTGTGAAAGGGAACCCCCTCCCGACTCCCTTTCTGGGACCAGAGAACTAGAGGCCGGAAGGAGCCACCAGGCAGAGCGGTGGTGACAGGCAACCTCGTGCTCCCCTTGGGAGGAGCAGACCCGTCGTGGCGTGGAGCTCACCTTCCGCTCTACTACCCTCCACTCACCCCCTTCCTGTCTGAGACCTCCGTTGCAGATGATGATTTTCCTGGCCCCGTGTCTGGGCCAGGTGGTAGGAAACCTGCCTTCAAGCAGGGGTTCACTAAAACCATCCAGGCCTCAGCCTGCCAGTGAGGTGAGGGTCTGGACATCTTGGACTGTCCTCCACCAGGTCTAGCTTCTGTGCTCCCTGCAGCTTTGGAAGCCATTCCCCACTCCGTCATCCGAAATGTACTGAGAGCTACCCTCGAGCTTCGGGGCTTGGAAGATGGTTTCAATGGGTGGTTTCCATGCTGTTTTCTTTCACATCCAACCCAATGATACTATTTCTAACTTTACTCCTCTCATTTGGATCCCCACCCCCATTTTATTTGAACCTTTCTTAGAACGTTTCTGGATTCTTCTGGTCTAAATTCCAGACAGTTGGGATGTCCAGAATTCCTCCCAGCACCCCCATACTAGCCTGGCAGAAAGGAATGGGCTACACTACTCATTGCCTTCGTGATATGGGGACGCTGCTACTTCAGTCAAGCTTGTGGTCCACTAGGGTCCCTGACCCGCTTTCCTTACTTCCTTACATACTATCGCCAGAAGAATCAGGGGGAAACCTAGGCTCCCAAAGGAGAGTGCTCTGAAGGAGGCCGTCCTCTTGTTGGACTCCCAACTCCACACCCTTGGGACATACACAGCTGGTTCCCGCTGACCTAGAGTGACATGAACATCAACAAAAGCAGGGGAACGTGACTTGCTTCGGCCAGCCGCAGGCGGGCGGTTCTCCATTGTGCAACCTGAGGCCAGGGTTCACTCTGCTTTCTCTGAGGACACCTGGGAGGTATTCACATGTGGAGAGGGCCAGGGGTGGGGCAGACGCACAGACTGGGCAGCCAGGGGAACAGACAGAGGGCCCGTGGCTCGCAGAGGGAGTGGCTGGGGCTTACCCTGTTGTCTTCAGTCTCCACTGTGACCTTCCCATCCTGGGAGCTCTTAATTCTCCCCTTGGCATACTCTTCCTTAGAGTCTACCACGAAGCAGTAGGTTTTGGCATCAAAGGGCTGGTTCTGGGCCTCGATCCTCTCCTTTTCCGACTTCCGGAGGAAGGGAGCGGCAATGCCGAACACTTCCATTTCGGTGTCGCTACTCATGGTGTTGGCTGGAGGATGAACCCACCAGGTCAGCCCCCTACCCCCAACTCCCGCCCTGCCCCTGTGGGAGCCCACCAAGGTGGGCCAGGAGCATCTGATTTTTCCCATCCACCCCCTGGGAAAAGTCAAATTCACACGTATTGTGCCGACTCTGTGCAAAGGGCACGGAGTGGATGCCACCCAAGCTCCCCCATCCGGTGGGGCTCAGAGGGGTGAAGGAACCCGAAGGAGGGGGCAGCTCTTGGGACTCAGTTTCCTTTTCTGGAAAGCCCAGGTGTTGCCAAGGGGAAATTTAAAAATAAACACCATCAGAAGTAAACACCATTCTTCAAAGAGAGTGTGCTAAATGGCAAACAGCTAAGGTATTTGGGAACTGCTTCAATTCAAGGTGGCCACCTCTTCACATGAGGAAACTGGCTTTCGCTTCTGTCAGCTCTGTTCTGAGAACAGAGGTGGCATCTGATTTCAGCATCTGCCGAGACCCTCTCCCCAGCCTGCCCTGTCCTGGTCCAAAGTCCTCTCCAATCCACCCTGTCCTGGTCTAAGCTCCACAGGCTCCTGCCCCCCAGGCCACTGGAAGTGGGAGGAACTGGACCCTGGAGGCTTCTGAGCCAAGGGACCCAACCTGCTTCCTCACCTGAGAGTCACTCCCACAGGACGACAGCGGACAGCAGCAGCCGTGGAAATCAGACCTGCGGTAAATATGCAAAAAGAAAGCTCAGGACACCTGATAGTGTAGTTCAGTTCTGAATTGGTCTTGATTAACCAAATAAGGGGAAAGGACTAATAACTTAAAAAGAGTCTTACCCCAGAGACAGGCTGGAAGAGCAGATGGGATGTGACCTACAAGTGATTCATAAAGGTAGTCAAAGCCCCCAGGTACCCCCCAACCTGGCTTCCACCAGCCCACTAACGCACCCTCCTCAGTCTGCATGCAGTGCCTCTCTTTCAGGATGAGGCAGGAAGGATAGCATCTCTGTTGAAAAGGCCTGTGGTTCCAGGCTAGGATCAGGCCCCCTCTGACTTCTGTGAACAGGGAGAAGTCTCAGATTGGCAAACTGACACAAGCCATTGAGGCCTTGAGATCATGGACACCTGCTCGCCAGGCACACAGTGCAGGCGGGGAAGGTGAGGGTAGGGGTGGGGGCCAGTGACCCCACAGCCTCTGCACAGATCAGAGAGGAAGAGGGGGGTCGTCAGGCCACATTGATGGGCCGAGGTCCATGGAGCATCCAGAGGGATCCTGCCCAAGGGGGCCCTTGAAGACAAAGTCAAGGGGAGCTCAGGGAGGAGGAAGTGGGTGCAGGAGGTGGAGACCCGGCTCCACCTCTAACTAACCTCACCACAGCCAGGTGTGGTCCTCTGAGCCACACACGGAAGAGAGCTGTGCAGGGCGCCCAGACTCCTCCACCCACAGCAGCGCCGGGGGCTGCCGCTGTGGCTTTTATAGCCTGTCCCCCAACCACTCATTCCTGCTCTATATTTGGAAAGGGAATGACCGATGCCACGAGCTGAGGGCCAGCTCCCTTCCTCACGTTTTTTTTGCTGTTGCCAAGGGCGAGGTATATATAGAAATGAGCAGGATCCATAACCATTCTCCAGCTGGAGAAAGCTGGAAGTTTGAGATGCCTTTCTCTGAACCTGAGGCTGGGGTGTCTTCACTCAGCATGAGGGGTGGCCTCGTGGGGGTCCTGCCTAAACTCCATCCTGCAGGCGCCACGTGCTTGAAAATCAGGGTGCATTCTGGGGACAGAAATCTCGTCCTGTGGGGAAAAGGAGTGTAACTTTGAGGACAGAAAGATGAAAATCCTCTTGGCACTTTGGGCAAGACTTTTGTTACAACACAGGGTTGTGACAGAATTGTGTGATTATAAAACTTGTGCCAGGAATGACAACAACAATTATAATCCTCCTCCTTTCACTGTGTAACTTTCTGTCTCATTATCGTCATTGTTAATTTAATCCTTTCTTAAGCGCCAGTAGGACCAACAAGTAAATTAATGACAGGGAGCCACCCCGCCAGACAGTATCCACAGCAACAGCTGCTTGAGGACCTGTTGTTATTAAGATACATGACCAATTAGGAAAGACAGCTGCTGGCCAGGGTGGGGGTTAGGGGGTGGCATGCCTGCAGAGAAATGCGGGGATGGGAGGAGAGGGTCCAGCAAGTGTGGCTCTTTCTAAATCAGGGTTGAAGGAGAAAAGCCGGGAGACCAGAGGTACGGCTGAAGCTCGGCTCACTCCTGTCCGGCTTTATGTCGGCTTCTTTTCTCCCTACCTATCCTGACAAGCCTTTGGAAGAGTGGCTGGTGGGCACCCTGTGGTCATTAACTGTCACCAGTTCCCCCCTTGAGAGGAAGAGCGGCCCCCTCCCAACATGCAGCACTCACGGAAGTAGAAGAGGTGTGGGCGGGTATGGGGCAGCAGGGCTGTGGACCCCAAGACACAGGGACATACGTTAATCGCCCACTGTATGCTGGCCCCAGTGCAGAGCACCTCAAGAGGGCACAAGAGGAAAGGAGACGCGGCCTTTACTCTTAGTGGTTCCCAGGATAACGGTGAGCCGACCGTTTTGAGATTCAAGTGATGCTAGGTCAAAGCACACTTGGTGAACTGCCTGCTCTGTGAGGGCCAGGTAGGAGCGCGGCTGAAGGGAAAAAATACAGGAAGCCTGCACCCCTCAGCCTGCCATGGGCTCACGACATGTGCACGCCCTCCTCCCTGCTCCAGCTGGGCGGAGACCCCCATGCCTAGAGACCCTCCTCACCCAAGAAGACAGCCCAGTGCTCCTAAAGGGTCCGTCTGTGTCTGAAAGGGGGTGGTCTCCTTGAGGTCCCATCCTGCCTGCCCAGTGGCACGTCAGAGTCCACATCTTTGTCCACTGGCTGGCCCTCTCCTTGGGAGGCCTGGTCAGGACAGGTACAGGTCAGCTGCGGAGCAGAGGCGTGAGGCAGCCCTGTGGGCTGGGGGACAGTGCGAGGGGCCCTGGCCACACCTCAGGCATTGGCGGAGCAGGGTGGCCTCGGTCAGGGGTGGCGCCGGTGGTCCATCCCTGCCACCTGAGCAGAATCAGGCTCAGTTTGCTCTTCACAGCTTCTTGTCACCAGTTTACCTGTCTCTTTGTATAACCACTTCCACACCCAGCTCCAGGAAACTGCAAGGATGTTTTCCGTACAGAGTTTGAGTTCCTTGTAAAACAGTCCCAGGTCACATTAATTGAAGCCAGCTCTAGCTCTGAGATGCTCCTGGCCTCCTCCAGATTTTGCAGGTCATATAGCCTGTCTTCCTCTCTGCATCACGCTCCTTCCTCACGCAGGCAGAGAATGTTCAGCTTGGAGGTCTCACAGGTGGCTGGCTGGTCAAGCTGCTTTGGCTCAGGAGGAGCTGGGAGGCAGGAGGGGCAGAAGGACTGCCTGAGGGCACAGGAGGAGGCTCAGAGTCAGGCAGAGAGCCCTGCTGTCTGGAAACCCCAAGGATGGAATTGACAACAAAACCGCGGCAGAGAGCACAGTTCTAAAACCAGGAGTCAAGAATCAAAAGGTACGGCCATTTGGGGACTTCCCTGGCGGTCCATGGGTTGGGACTCTGTGCTTTCACTGCTGAGGGTGCAGGTACAATCCCTGATCAGGGAACTAAGATCCTGCAAGCTGCATGGTGTGGCAAAAAAAAAAAAAAAAAAAAGCACAGCTATTTGGAAACTTACCTGTTGGAGGAAAGAACTACACAGATAGCAGCAGCTGCAGGCTGTGGAATTCTAGAGTCAGATGGGCTGGGGTGTGAACCCCACAGCTCACCCTCTGGTTCACTGTGATGGTGGGCATTGTGCCTAACTTCTCTGAACCTCTGTTCTCTCATCTGTGATATGGGGGTGAGGGCTTCCCAGAGGGCTCAAGGTAAAGAATCTGCCTGCTGATGCAGGAGCCACTGGTTTGATCCCTGGGCTGGGAAGATCCCCTGGAGGAGGAAGGGCAACCCACTCTAATATTCTTGCCTGGAAAATTCCATGGACAGAGGAGCCTGATGTCCAGGGGGTCATAAAGAGTCGGACACGACTGAGCACAAAGATGGGGACAATATGGCTGCCTTGCAGACTGGTTTTGTGCATTCAATAGGATAAACTGTCAGGCACACCCGGGGCTGTGTTTAGCACATTGTAGATTTTACGTTTTTTTTTTCTATCTGAAGGTTTCCACGTGTTACACACGGTACTACTGGTTATCTTGGTGTCGTTGAGTAGATCGTATTAGATATGTTTTATTGAGGTGAGCAGGGAGAAGGGACATGTGTGTGTGTTTTAAAAGATTTCCTTCCAAAGAGGGATACATCTTTGAGAAGGAGCCTCAGGATGCCGAAACAGGCCGCTTTCAGGGCTAACTGGCCCTGCGGCTGGTGTGAAACCCTTCTCTGATCCGCAGGGGACGGAGGGCATAGCAGTGTACTATTAGCCAACTTTATGGGAACAGGAGGCGGCCTTGTTCCTCCAGGCATCACCCAGCGAGAAGCAACCTGCACAGCCTGGACGGAGCTGCGTCTACTCCTGCGTGTACTGTAAGAGTGTGCTGTGTGTTGCCAGGACGCAGGCAGCTCAAGAGGCGGAAACTGGAGAGCGAGCAACTGAGTCCCCTCCCCAGATGTTGGCTTCCTCCTGAGTGGCTTTCCTCCACTCCTGTGTGATGTCTGCTCCACATGTGGACACAGGGTTCCTCGGGGTGGCGCCTGGTCAGACTAGGAAGTCAGCCTCAGGAGCAGATGCCTCTGAAGTCAAGTGCCTTCTCCACATCCTGCTTGAGGTGGGTCAGGTGTCACTGGAAGCAGTGAAGTCAGTTATTCTGAGCTAAGACCCTTCCCCGCCCCTGCGGTGAAGGGCAGGGGTCCCGAACTGTTGTCCAGAACCCCAGGTGGAAATTAAAGCTAAGAGGGTCCATAATACTCCTTTAATTCAATTCAACAAACACCCACTTTCCCCACCTTTCCATTATGCGCAATGTCAAACATATGGAGAAAACGAAGCACGGTATTGAACATCCAGGGTAACACTGCAGCTGGATTGGATATCAAAGCCATGCTACAAACCACCTCACTAACTATACGAGAGGAGTTCGGGGAATGGATGGTTCTAGAATTATGACATGAGCCAGAAGTTTGTGAAGTCCATCAGAGCAAACTTCTTGAAAATGTCAAACCTCAATCTGGAGGTGAAAGGATGTGCATGCGTGCTCCGACTCTTTGCGACCCTGTGGACTGGAGCCTATCCAGCTCCTCTGTGCGTGGGATTCTCCAGGCAAGAACACGAGTGGGGTGCCACTTCCTCCTCCAGGGGGCCTTCCTGACTCAGGGGTCAAACCTGTGTCTCTTTCATTGGCTTTCTTTACCACTTAGCCACCAACAGCTGCTGCTAAAATGGGACCAGGTAAAGAGAGGATTCCGTACATGCCGAAAGCCAGAGGAGAAGACTAAAGATGAGAGAGAGAGAGGGTTTGAGAGACAGTCCCTGGCAAAGAAGAGACGAGCCCTGTACCTGAGGTGGGGCAGCCGCAGCTGCTGTCAAGAGTCTGCGTGTGATTCAGAAGACTGATGGGCCCTTGTGGTTGGCAGACTGGAGCAACATGACGGAAGCAGGGAAGAATGCTTTGAGAGGGACAGGAGAAGACAGGCATTCCAAGGGAAAGGAGGTTATAAAGACAAAGCGTGACCCAGGGCTTTGCCAGGGGATTTGGGGACAGAAACGAAGAGTAGCACGTGTGGTCTGAACAATGCTATAGAGAAGGAGGCATGAAAACTAGTCTACCTGGTGCCCAGGAGTGTAGACGGTAAAGGTCAAAGGTCACCCGGAGGTCACCTCTGGAAGGAAATGGAGAACAAAGAGCTCCATGATAATAGAGAACTTGGAAGAAAGGTGGTCAATCTGAGGCATGTTAGTTGATTAATTGAAGCCATAACCCTTAAATTGAAGGATAACACTGACTTTTCATTTAAAGTTGTATTGTGTTTTTTAAGAGAAAGGACCCAAATAAACAAAATAAGAAATGAAAGAAGGGAAATAACCAATCCTGCAGAAATACAAAGATGCCATAAGAGAATACAATGAGTGAAGATATCCCCACAAACTTGACAACTTAGAAATGGATACAGTTCTAGAAATTTATAGCCTGCAAAGCTGAATCAAGAAGAAATTGAACAGACCCATCACTGGAGGGGAAATAGGATCTGTAATTTTAAAAACTCCCTGTGAAAACAACAAAACTCATTGCAAACAAAAGTCTAGGGCTGGGCAGCTTCACTGGGGAATTCCACCAAACATACAAAGAAGAATGTACATCCATCCTTATCAGACTCTTCCAGAAGACCGAAGAGGAGGGAACATTCCCTAAGACTCCTATGAAGCTCCTGTCTCCCTGATACAAAACCAGACAAAGACACCAGCAGAAAAGAAAATTACAGGCCACTGTTTGATGAATAGAGATGGAAAAAAATCCTCAACAAAATACTGACCAACCTAATTCCACAACACATGATCAAAGTGATCATACACCACTAGGGTCACAAGGATTCATCCTAGGGTCACAAGTATGTTTCAACATACACAAAAAAATGTGAACAAAAGAAAAGACAAAACCCACATGATCATCTCAATAGATGCAAAAAAAAGCTTCTGATGAAAGCCAATGTCCATTCATGATAAAAACCCTCACCAAAGTGGGTATAGAGGGAACATATCTCAATACAATAAAAACTTTTTATGACAAACCCACAGTCAACATAATACTCAATGATGAAAAGCTGAAAGTGTTCCTGCTAAAATCTGGAACAGGACAAGGATTCTGACAACTTCTATTTAATATCATAGTATAAGTCCTAGCTACAGCAATTAGATAGGAAATAAAATGGATCCAAGTTGGAAGAGAAGAGGTATCATATGCGTATAACGCAGGTCATATGCAGATGACATGATAACTCTATATAGAAAACTCTGAAGATCCCACACAAAACTATAAGAACTGATAAACGAATTCAGCAAGGTGGCAGGATACAAGATTAACAGTCAGAAATCTGCTGCATTGCTTTATACCAGTAATGAAATACCAGAAAGAGAAAATGAGAACACAATCCCTTTTAAAATCACATAAAAAGACATCCAGGAATAAACCTGACCAAGGAGGTGAAAGACATTTACCCTGAGAATAGAACATTGATAAAGGAAACTGAAGAAGACTCAAAGAAATGGAAGGATATTTCATGCTCCTGGACTGGAAGAACTAATACTGTTAAAATGGCCATACTACCCAAAGCAATCTATGGATTTAATACCATCCCTATCAAATTACATTTTTCACAGAACTAGAACAAATAGTCCTAAAGTTTATATGGAACCACAAGAGACCCAGAATTGCCAAGGCAATCCTGAGAAAAAATGAAGAAATCAGGAGGCATAGCTCTCCCAGACTTCAGACGATACTTCAAAGCTACAATAATCAACACAGCATGATACTGGCACAAAAACAGACACTTACCTCAATGGAACAGGATAGAGAGCTCAGAAGTTAACCCACACACTTATGGTCAATCTTCAACAAAGGAGGCAAGAATACATAATGGAGAAAAGACAGTCTCTTTAGCAAGTGATGCTGGGAAAGCTGGACAGCCACATATAAACTGATGAAGGTAGAACACTCCCTCACAGCATACACAAAAATAAACTCAAAATGGCTTAAAGACTTAAATATAAGACATGACACCATAAAACTCCTGGAAGAGAACATAGGCAAAACATTCTGACATAAATTGTAGCAGTGTTTTCTTAGGTCAATTTCCCAAGGCAAAATAAATAAAAGCAAAAATAAACAAATGGGACCTAATCAGATTTATACGCTTTTGCACAGCAAAGGAAATCATAAACAAAAATATTACCTACAGAATGAGAGAAAACACTCACAAACAATACAATTGACAAGAGCTTAATTTATAAAATATACAAACAGCTCATATAGCTCAATATCACAAAATCCCAAATAACCTAATCAAAAAACAGACAGAATACCTAAACAGACATTTCTCAAAGAAGACACGCAGAGGGCCAACAGGCACATAAAAAGATGTTCAACACCACTAATTACTAGAGAAACGCAAATCAGAACTCCAGTGAGGTGTCACCTCACACTGGTCAGAATGGCCATCATCAAAATGTCTACAAATAACAAACGTTGGAGAGGGTGTGGAGAAAAGAGAACCCTGCTAGACTGTTAGTAGGAAAGTAAACTGGTGCAGCCAATATGAAGGGTCCTCAAAAAACTGAAAACAGAGCTACCATATGATCCACCAATCCTATCCTAGACATGTACCTGGACAAAACTGGAATTCAGAAAGATACGTGCTCCCCAGTGTCCACAGCAGTGCTATTTACAGTAGCCAAGACGTGGAAGCAACCTAAGTGTCCGTTGACAGACAAAGGGATAAGGAAGATGCAGTACTTTATGCACAATGGATTATTAGCCATGCAAAAGAACGAAACAGTGCCGCTTGCAACAAAACGGATGGACCTAGAGATTATCACAGTAAGTGAAGTAAGTTAGACAAAGACAGATATCATATAATATCACTTATGTGTGGCATCTAGAAAAAATATACCAATGAACTTATTTACAAAACAGAAAAAGACTCATATACACAGAAAACAAACCTATGGTTATCAATGGAGAGAGGTGGGAGAGGAATAATTTAGGAGTTTAGGATTAATAGATATACTCCATTCTAAATAAGCAACAAGGACCTACTGTATAGCGTGGGGAACAATATTCAGTATCACAATATTCAGTATCTTGTACTAACCTATAATGGAAAAGAATCTGAAAAATATGTGTGTATGTGTATATATATCTGAATCACTTTGCTGTACACCTGAAACTAACAACATTCTAAATCAACTACACCTCAATAAATAAAAAATAGAGTTGTGCTTCTCAAATTTGGCTGTATGTACCTTAGAATCATACAAGGAACTGTTCAAAAAAAATAAATTTTGCATAACCAATTGGAAGATATGACCTCCTATGGAAGAAAGGACTCCTTTAGCAGCAAATAAGATAAAATACTAAAGAACAAATTTAACAAGATATGGGCAAAACCTTAAAATAATACAAAAAGACAAATGTGTAGGTTTTCCTTGCCATTGAATAGGATGATTCAACATCACAAAGATTCCAGTTATATCCAAATTAATATATATATTTAATGCAATCTCAATAAAAAAATACCAACTTTTTTTCTGGAGCTATATAGTTAATTCTAAATTTCATGCATACAAAGTAAAAAAAAACGAAAACCCTGAGAACAGAAAAGTAAAAGGCAGGACATCCTATCAGATATTAAAACATACATGATAAAGTCTACATAATGCAGAAGGTTGTACTGATGCTTGAAGAGACAGACTGAGCAAAGGAACATACTAGAAAGGCCAGTAAGAGGCCTAAATACATTTGGAAATTTGATTCAGGATGAAGGAGGCATC
Organism: Oryx dammah; assembly: GCF_014754425.2. Taxonomy (NCBI): domain Eukaryota; kingdom Metazoa; phylum Chordata; class Mammalia; order Artiodactyla; family Bovidae; genus Oryx; species Oryx dammah. The sequence continues at coordinate 32,613,398 of NW_024070192.1, read as the reverse complement.
TCAAGTCATCAGAGCAAAGATAGATTCCTTAATAAGTGGCAGAGTGACAACTGGATGGCCATTTGGAAAAAGATAAATTTGGATCCATACCTCATACCACACACATACCACATATTAAACAACGAATGTATCACACCCAAGTGTAAAGAAATGAAACGAGTACTGAAAGAAAACATAGGTGAACTCCTTTCCAATTTTGGGGTGGGAGAGGCCAACTCTGACTCAAAATTCAGAGCTGTAAAAAAAGATAAAGACACCATCATAGCAAGGAACAAGAACTCCATGACAAAAAAAAAGTAATAATAATAACAAAGGACAAATTGGGAGAAAATATTTGCAATTTGCATCACAAAGAGTCAATGTCTTTAATATATAAATAATTTTTAAAAGCTAAGAAAAGGATTTTTAAAAAACCCTCAGATGGAAATTAGTGGCAAGTAAACAAGTAGAAAATTCACACAAAAAGATATACAGGTGGTCTTTAAATGTGTGAAAAAATGCTCATCATTATTTCAAGAGAAAAGCATATTAAAACCACAATTTCTCACTAATTAGAATGGAACAAATCCAAACGCTGTGCAAAACATTCTGTTGGCAAGCTGTGATAAAACACACACTCTCCTAATTTTCTACTGGGTAAAAAATTGCATAGCAACTGCTGTGGAGGGGAGTTTAGGGAGAGGAAAAAAAACACCTAAATATGCAGTTTCTCTTTGACTTATCAAACCACTTCTAGGAATCAACTCCTAAGATGTATGTCCACAAAGACTAAAACACTGCAAGTGCTGGGTCATCTACTGTGGCACTATTATTACAGCAAAACATTAAAAGTAGCCCGAATATCGATCAGTAGAAAGCTTATTGAACACATTATGCTCTATCCCCATGGTAGAATATGTGGCTTTATGGAGAGGCAGCCATGAAAAAGAAGAACTTCCCTGGTGGTCCAGGGGTTAAGAATCCACCTGCCAATGCAGGGGACACAGGTTCAATGTCTGGCTTGGGAAGACTCCACATTCTGCAGAGCAGCTAAGCCCGAGAGCAGAAACTTCTGAGCCCGTGTGCTGCAACAAGAGAAGTCACTGGTATAAGGAGAGAGTACACCACAACTAGAGAAAGCCCACACACAGCAGTGAAGACCCAGCACAGCCAAAAATAATCTTTTAGTGAGTTAAAAAAATCAGAATGAACTCTATATGCTGAGATGGAGTCATTTCTAGGATATATTGTCCGTGAAAAAAGAAAGGTCCAGAACATTGTATACAGAATTCTAACTTTCGTGTAAGAAAGCAGATATAAGAATATCTACATGTATTTGCTCATTTTTGCAAAAAGAAACCTAAGAAAGATAAACCAGAAACTAAGAAAATAGTTCCCCACACTCCACAGAGGGCGAATGGAAACCCATATACTTTCTTACATGGTTTTGACTTTTAAACCATGCCAATCACTTATTCAAAAATAATTTTTAAGAAAAAGGAAGGAAAAAGGCAATTCCTAAAATCCAATTTATAAAAGCACAAATAAACCCAATGCATATCAAATTAATAACATAACCACACTTAGAAAAGAATAATTCCTGTCAGTTTTGAAAAGTACTCTGTACATTCTTCATGAGATGTATTCAAAGCATAGAGAGAAGTATAAATTGGGAAACTTTCCCAGTAGGTTAATTATTAGTTGCAATCTGGGTTAAAATTGGAAACAGCTGTATGTTTTTGATAATGCAAATAATTAAATAAATATATTCATCTTACAAGAACCAAGATTTTCACCCTAAGAGGAAAAAAAAGAAAAAAAAGATGTGAGTATAAAATAAAAGAAGGTAAGAAAACCCCCAAGTTAATTTGAACCGGACCTGTTCATCTGAATCAATTAGAGCATCTGAAAGAAAGACCTTATTGAAATACCAACACACTGAGTAAGAAACAATCTGTGAGTCCTAAAGTGAGACAGGGTTGGGCAGGGTGGGGCAGCAAGAAGAAAAGCTCTTCCTCTTTAAAGAAGGATGCTGGTCATATATGTAGACAGAATGAGGAAAAGAAGGACATTATCACCTTGCCACTGCTAATAAAATAAATGATCCAGGCAACGATCATCAATGATGCTAAAAACACTGGGGGACAGAGTTTTAGGGAAGAAGACAGTCACTGCTTTCACCAGGCGAGGAAGGAGCACCGGTGATCCCGGACGGTGGGCCAGCCTGCAACGAGCAGGCGCAGGAGGCACTGTGCAGCGCCCCCTGGGAATGGGCCTGCGGGCTGCCTCGCCGCGTCTATGCAAGCCTCTGTCCACAACCGCAGAAAGGGACAGAACAAGTGAGTGACACCATGAAGGAGCGAGCAGTCAAATCCAGAAAGTAGGATTCCGTAAGGACTGGCCTAGATAGTTCAAAGTGAATCAAATCTTTTTCTTTTATGTGTTTTAGGGTAAAAGAGACAGCAGAGATAGAACCAAATGTTACACATGGCCCTTGCTTAGATCCTAGAATGGAAGAGAACAGAAAGGAGGGGAGGGAGAAAGAACAAAGCCGAAGAGGGGACAAACAGAACATCCGAACATAAACTGGATGCTAGACGGTACTTAAGGAATTACTGCTACTTTGCTTAAGTGTGAAAATGTGATTTTGGCTATGCAGAATAAGTGATTTATTTCTAGATATTTCATGCTGAAATATTTTAGGGAGATAGACTCTTACACAGGAACTTCAAATGGTTCAGCCAAAGTTGGGGGTGGGGTGGGGGGCAGGCGAGGAGGGAAGAAACATATACTCACAGGTAAAGCAGATACAGCAAAGATGTAACAATACTGGTCCAGTGGTCTGATACTGGATAAGAATCCAATGGTGGTCCAGTGGGTGAGAATCTGCCTGCCAGTGCAGGGGACACGAGTTCAATCCCTGGTCCAGGAAAATTCCACATGCCACAGAGCAACTAAAGCCCATGCTTAGCCACTAAAGTCCACACGCCCCAGAACCCGTGTTCTACAACAACAGAAGCCACCACAACAAGAAGCCCACGCAGGGCAATGAAGAGTAGACTCCCCCTTTGCCACCACTAGACGAAGCCTGTGCATAGCAAGAAAGACAAATGCAACCAAATCAACTAAAGTTTAAAAGTAACAATAGGTTTGCTCTAAGGAAAGGGTAAGTCCCCATTCTGTGAGTTTGAAAATGTTCAAATAAAAAGTGAGGAGAGCTGTTTCCACCATCTTTCCGTGCTGCCAGAATGGTGCGCATGAATGTCCTGGCTGCTGCTCTCAAGTATCAACAATGCCAAAGAGAGAGACAAACGCCAGGTCCTTTTAGGCCGTGCTCCAAAGCCATCCTCAGGTCTCTAACAGTGATGATGAAGCATGGTTACATTGGCGAATTTGAAATCACTGATGATCACAGGGCTGGGAAAATCATTGTGAACCTCACAGGCAGGCTAAATAAGTGTGGAGTGATCAGCCCCAGATTTGCTGTGCAACTCAAAGATCTAGAAAAATGACAGAATAATCTGCTCCCATCCCGTCAGTTTGGTTTCATTGTATTGACAACCTCAGCTGGCAACATGGACCGTGAAGAAGCAAGATAAAAATGCGCAGGAGGGAAAATCCTTGGATTCTTTTTCTAGGGATGTAAGTGAAAGTGAAATCACTCAGTCATGTCCGACTCTTTGCAACCCCATGGACTATAGCCTACCACGTTCTTCCGTCCATGGGATTTTCCAGGCAAGAGTACTGGAGTGGGTTGCCATTTCCTTCTCCAGAGGATCTTCCTGACCCAGGGAATCGAACTCCGGTCTCCTGCATTGTAGGGAGACACTTTACCGTCTGAGCCACCAGGGAAGCCTAGGGATGTAATACATACAAATAAAATGCCTCAGAGGTGGAAAAAAAAAAATAGCGAGGGGAGAATGTAAAAACCAACAAGAAAAGGTTCCAGCCTTGCCCCTGCCCCAGACCAACCAAATCTCTAGGCTTGAGGACCATCTGTGAGGTTGCCCTCTCTGGTGCAACCCAGATTCTAATGAAAACCTTCATGTGAGTACTAACCATTCAGAGTTCCAGGGGGTAAGGGAAATAACCTAGTGATAGAATTTTGAAGTGAAGAGATGGATCTGAGGGCACACAGATATCCCCCGAACAGTGACTGAAAAGAGCAAGAAGAGGATGCAGAGCCAGCAGGTGCGGGTGTGTGTCAGGGGAGGGCTGGTTCTGGAGGGAATGAGGAGCCTCTCTAAAGAGCAGTGGCTGAAGCTGCAGCCAGGGGTCCAGGGATGCTCAAACACTTCTCATGAAGTAGCTGATCTAGCCGAGGTTTCTTAACCCAGACCCCATTAAGTCAGAATCTCTGGGGGCTGGACTTGGGTGTGTGGGCTTTCTAAGGCTCTCCAGGTCACGCCGAGGAAGGCCCCAGTAGGAACTACTGTCAGACCAAGTTCTTCAGCTGCTTCCAACCCTGACGGACCTGATTCCCAAATCTGGGAGGGCTGGGCAGCCCCACCCGTAACTGACCAGCTCTTTCCTTAGTTGGTGAGACCCTTTCCCCAGGGAATCCAGAAGCCTTGGGGAAAAGCAGGGGGCAGGGTTGTCCTCCTCCGCAGGCCCCACCGTTGTGTCTAGACTCTAACACCTGCGGGGGAAGGGGAAGGGAGGTGTGGGCGCAGGACAAAGAACGCAAGGAATTTCAGTCAAACATTTTAGCTTCCAGGGCGGCGGGAGGAGGGCGGGGCAGGTAAGAGGAGCGAGTCAGACAGCCTTGACCTGAGACTTTGGCTTATCCTTTCTCCTCACTGGGCCTCAGTCCCCTCATTTGAGAAACAGGTCCCTCTGATTTCCTAGGTCCCCAAGCTTCCCTCCTTTCTCTGATTTTACCATTCTCACCAAAGGGAAGCATGAACATGCCCTAAAAAGGTTGAGGTGGGCTCTGATGTGTCACAATATCCATTCTACCGTCATAGTAAAGCAGGCGGGAGGCTTGTGGATGCCGGGCACACCCCACGGGGTGGCCACTCCACAGCGGTGGCCCCTGGCCAGCCCTGTCTCCCTGTGAGACTGTCCTTGTGAAGCAAGTACCAACTTCCCAACTACAGGGGAAGGCAGAGAAGTAATTGCCATTATTTCTTCTTAACAGATTCTGACTTCGTTTACAAACGTCCACTTCCACCAGAGGAGAAAACTAAATTCTGTCACTTCACAGTAACTGGGTGGATTCCAGAAATGTTCTATTGTTTGGGAAACAGTCCATTCAGGATGCTGCCCACTTCTCCTTCCTGTATCCCCAAACCTGCCCTCAACAGGTGGGGGTGCATCTTAAGTTTCATCCTGGGGGTGGGAGAAGAGCTCTGATCTACAACCGCCGTTGTCTGGCAGGGGTCACCGTGAGGAAGGGGCCCTGTCCCCGCTCCTCCAGTTCCCGAGGCCTCTAGACTTCAGGTCGACTGACACACTCCCCGGCCCCCACCCAAAACAGAGGCCCCCATGGATGTGCCTGGGCCTGTGCCAGGCAGCCAGAGCCAAGTGGTGAACCAGACAGCCCCAAAACAGACAGTGCAACCAAGGGATGAATTCCATACCTTTGACCTTTGTGGGTCGGCTTGTGCTGAAACAGGAGATGCAGGGAGCTCAGGAAGGAGCCGGGTGAGGCAGGAGGCCTCCCTGCTCTGGCACTTCAGGGACACCTTAGTTTACCCAGTTGTCCGCTTCAGGGCCAAGCTTCAGCCCTCGCCTGTTTTGCACAAGAAACTCAGCTGCAGGGAGCATCCCATGGTTTGTGTCAATCTCAGGGACGTGGGAGGGGAAGGGGAACATCACCCTCCTCCATGTTACCGCCTCTCCTTCCAGACTCCCCTCACCACCCTCCATCCTGGGAACCTGAGCTCCTCCTCTCTTGGTCGTGCTGAGGAGCTCACTCAGTGTCTCGGACCTGGACACAAGCCCGCCTGGGGCCTTGCCCCCCACCCGCCCCACCTGGGAGGGTTAGTGAATGTCCTTCCAGGCAGTTTCAAGACACCTCACACATATCCCTCCCCACTCACCAAATAACACTCCCTCCATGCCACGGCATTCTCACCTACACCCATCTGTCCCTTATGGGAACCCACTCCAGTACTCTTGCCTGGAAAATCCCATGGATGGAGGAGGCTGGTACGCTGCAGTTCATGGGGTCGTGAAGAGTCGGACTGAAGCGACTTAGCAGCAGGTGGGGCTGGAAGGGCCACCTCCTAGCCCTCTGGCAGCAAAAGTCAGCTCCCTCCTGCCTTGACCCTCCTGTCCCCATGTCCCCCATCGGTCACCTCATCCATTCCCTCACGGGGCCTAAGGCCTCCTTCTTCCCTCACTAGTTTTTCCTCCCCAAGTGTGAAAGCGCCATGGCTTTCTCATCCCTGGGTGGGGCCTGGACTGTGGGCTCAGTGGAAACATGGGTCAGGCTAGGGATCATCCCCCGAGCAGAACAGTCAACTCTAGAAAAGCAAGCTATGGCCTCTTCAGGAAACTGGGAATGACAAGGAGTGAAGAGTTAACTTAGAAATGATTTGGGGGACTGCCCTGGTGGTCCAGTGGTTAAGGATCCACCTACTAAATGCAGGGGACACAGGCTTGAACCCTGGTCCAGGAAGATCCCACATGCTGCGGGGCCCATGTGCCACAACCACTGAGCCCACTTGCCCAACTACTGAAGCCCGAGCACCCAGAGCCCATGCTCTGCAACAAGAGAAGCTACCGCGAGGAGAAGCCCGCAGACGGCAGCTGGAGAGCAGCCCCTGCCCTCTGCAACCAGAGAAAACCCACACGCAGTAATGAAGACCCAGCACAGCCAAAAAAATTGTTTTAAAAAAATGATTTGCCCCAACCAGATCTTGTGGGAAAATACTGCCTTCCCCAAGGTTTTATTATGATTGTAAAATTAATATTTATACAAAAATTTAAATTAAGGAAATAGAAGATGAAGGCAAACCATAACCTCCTACTCAGAGCTTAGTCACTAATGTTATATACTGCTTCCAAACACTGTATTCGTATTTGTCTTTTCAAAATAAAACGGGGTGACTTTTATGTATTTTTATTAAAGCAACACATGCTCTCTGTAAAACCAAAATCCTATCATACAGAAAAGTAATTGTAACCACCTTTGCTTTTATTTGACAGACTGTGGACATCCTTCCTTGTCAAGGACTTCAGATTCACACCATCATTTTTAAAATTTATTTATTTGGCTGCGCTGGCTCTTGGGGGCTGTTTGTGGGATCTAGTTCCCTGACCAGGGATGGAACCCAGGCCCCCTGCATTGAGAGCACGAGGTCTTAAGCCACTGGACCACCAGGGATGTCCCCGCATCATTTTCAACGGGGCCACACAATTCCATTTTGCAGAGGTACCATAATTTAACAAAGCTCACCTTTGAAAATATCATAGTGAGGAACACCCTTACCTCTTCGAACGTTTATCCGGTTATTTCTTTAGGATAAACTTCTAAAAATAGGATTACTGAACCTAATGCTTTTGGCACATATAGACATGGTAATCTGAAGGACTATATCCATTTCCAGTCCCCCACTCCCACTGTGGAGGGCTCACTTCCCGTCTTCACCAACTCTGGGTATCCCCACTCATTCGGGCCAGTTTTAGAAGTGAACAAAGTGATTCACGGATGCTTTGCCTTCATCATGAGTGATGCTGAATCCCACCTGCTGCTGCCGGTCATTTGCTCTTCTATGAATAGTCTTCATCTCCTTTAGTCCTTTTTCTCTCGAAATATTAATTGTTTTCTATTTCAAGAACTTTCATATATCAGAGATTTTAGTAATCTCTCATGTATATTGCAAATATTTTCCCCATTTGTTCCTCATCTCATATGAGCCTCACAACAATCCTGAGGGGAGGGGACTGGCAGAGCAGGTGGAATCATCCCCACTTGGTTGATGTGGAGACTGTGACTCAGTGAGGGATACTGGCTGGCGGTGAGAGGCCCTGGGTGACCATGGTTTCCTTGCTGAGCCTGGTGGCACCAAGCTGTACTGCTGCTCCAGCAGGGCCCTGACAGCATCCTCTAGTATCATGGGGGCTGGAGGAGGGCTGGGTTGTCCTTATCCACGTATGAAGCGTGGGGTGAATGTCCACGATGGCATGTGACCGGGAGCCTTTCCTTCCTGGACTTCGCCAGGTGGGAATCCAGAGCTGGATCCTGGCTACGTCTCTCTCCAGTCAGATCGAACCCAAGGAAACAGTGATAAACCTCAGCGTCTCCACATCTTGGCTAGCTGCCACACTTTATATTCCACCAGTTCTATGTGAGGGTCCATTTCTCCTGAGCCGCCTCCTTACTGGGCAACATTCTTTTCAGTGTTTTGTCAACCTGAGGGATAATACCTCCACTGATTTAATTTGCATTATTTGACCACTATCGTTTTTTGTTGGCTTTTTTTTTTTTTGTAGGTATGGCTGTTAACTATTTGATATTCTTTTCTGAGCTCTTTATGTCCTTTGTCCAGCTCTCATGGGGTGCTCATCTTCTACTTCCTCATGGATTTGTAAACATTCCTTTCATATTAGTGATAGTAACTCTATTGTATGATTTTGATTAAGCCTAGCAATGACTTACTCTATGCTTTTTGCCTTTATTTTCATGTTTACAAAGGATTTCACTACTATTTTCGTCTGCCTTTTATGGTTGAAGAAAAACAGAAGCTCATGAAGAAATTCCGGAGAGAGGAGCTGGGGTAGGGAGGGCAGGTACTTTAAGAGTGGGCGTAGGTGGGATCTAAACCCGGGGTGCCACCGACTCCAAAGCACTCATCTCCAGACTCAGGAGCACATCCAACAGGGGGTGTAGAAAGAAAATATCAGCCCTTCGACTTATGTGCACATAAAGATTTTACAGGAAAACAGAACATACAGAAGGTGTACAAAAATACGTTCCATTTATAGAATACTCAGGTATCCATCCCCTGGGCTAATCCACCATTTACTTGCTGTCTTGTCCTTTCGAATTTCTGTTTTTTTCCATATGCTACTACCCCTGACAACCACTTGCCATATACGTCTGTGCAATAGCACACGAATAATGAAAGTGAAAGCCACTCAGTTGTGTCCAACTCTTTGCGACCTGGAATTCTCCAGGCCAGAATACTGGAGTGGGTAGCCTTTCCCTTCTCCAGCGGATCTTCCCAACCCAGGATCAAACCCAGGTCTCTCGAATTACAGGTAGATTCTTTACCAGCTGAGCCACAAGGGAAGCCCAAGAATACTGGAGTGGGTAGCCTATCCCTTCTCCAGCGGATCTTCCCAACCCAGGAATCGAACCAGGTCTCCTGCATTGTGGCAGATTCTCCACCAACTGAGCGGGGAAGCCCACACATATAATATATAATGTATAAATCAGTAAATGTGCATATATTGGAGGAGGCAGGTCAGGCTTTTGACTTTCAGCGACTGCCAACCCCGCCCCACCCCCAATCTCTGCCTGCTGGTTTCTTGCTCCACCCACAGGCTTCCTTTGCTGCCTGGTTTGCACCCAGTGCTTTAGTTTGCATATGGCTGGTGGAGGCTGCTCTGGCCTCCTTTCTTCAGCCCTCACTGCTGATCGGCAGGGCCTTCTTCTTCCTCTGTCCATGTTTCAGGGCTGGCTCTGGGCTGCGGTGGGGGCGACCATGTGGTGCAGCACTGCCCCCAGGGACCCGCATATGTGGGCTGCTGCCCTCCTGCGTGTTCATTTTAAAGGAGGATGTAGCACTGGAATTCCTTTTTTCACTTCGTTAAGTTCATTAAGTTGCAGTAATAATTTTTAATAATCTTCACCAGCACAATATATCACCTTTGTTATACAGTCAAGTTTGATAAACCATGGATCTGTTTCCATACTTTTGTGATTTGACCCATCTGTTGAATGCTGGGTCATCATGGCTTTGTAATATATTTTAATAACAGTAGACAAGTCCTTTCTCCTTGCTGTTATTTTTACTGTCTTCCCTTATTTGCCTGTATCTTGAACTGTTTTTCACATTTACTTTTCCAGGTTAATTTCAGAATCTTTTTGTTGAGCTCTTAAAAAAACGCTGCTGCAAAGTATTAGTTCACTGAGGAGTGTATTGTGTGTGTACCAAGTTACAGACTCCATGCTTGTCCCTGTCAAGGGTGGGAGTTAATTCTTGCTGGGCTCCATAGCCCCACTCTCTTCTGAGAGCCTTTCTGAGTCTGAGCTGAGCAGGAGATGAGCAATTTAGCCTCTCCCAGCTTCATTTAATCTCATCAGCCGTTCTCATCAGCCTGACTGCACGAGGGCAGGCTGACGGTCAAATGCTCCTCATCTGGTTTCAATTCAATATTCGAAAATGCTCAAATGGAAACACTGCAATTAACCTTACAAAGCCTCACGGGCTAACCAAACAGCATATCTCTGCTTTTTGCTGGAATTACGGCAAGTCAGTGGAGGAACCCCTGGTATCATAAGGCTGAACAGAAGTTCTGACAGGGAATGATGTATGTCTTTGATTAAAATTTTTAAATGGAGTGATCAGTTACCAGAAAATGGAATCTGTTTACTTGAGAGATGCTTTCAAATTATGTGTTTCATGGAAGCAAAATTAATTAAAGAGCTTCCTGGTCAGGGTAAGATGAATTACTTCATTATTCCTTACTGTTCTCCATTGGGGAAAAGTTGGTAGGCTCTGTGGTGTAGGGGTGGAGAGCTGACGTGCCGCAGAGCAGTGGCTCTCAAACAGTTATGTGCACAACAATCATACGGGATCTCGTTAAACTACAGCTTCCGACTGGGGACACCTGCGTGGAGGCTCACTCTGCATTTCTGGTCAGCTCCCAGGTGACGCTGCAGGTACAGGACCACGTCTCGGTAACCAGGTTGTAGACAGACTGGCAGACGGGTTCCCTCAGCCCTTCCTTCTTACACAGCAAGGACAGGTGGGATGGGCTCTACCACGTCTGATACGTGATGACACCACGTCCTCCAAATCACCAGAGACCTGGGAGCCCAGCAGACGCAGAGCCCAGGGGCCTCGAGACTGGGGGGCTTGGGCCCCGACTACAAAGTTCAACTTGGCCTCATGCCTCTGAGTCATCCTGAAGGGAGACCAGATAGGGGCCCCGGCTGCAGACCGCCCCCCACCAGGAGTACTTCACACGGCTCAGGTATACGGGCAGCACCCAGGACTCAGCGAGCACACAGACCACCAGCCCCGCAGCAAGACTGACAATGACCGAGTGCTGCTCACTGCACCTGCAGGGAGCCTGCCGGCTCTGTCCTCTGCTTAGTCCCCGCTTGGTGTCCTGGGTCCCAGAAAGCCCCCCCAAGCCTCTCAGAGCGGGACCAGCGTTCGCCTCAACCTCTGTCTGCTCTCCTGCAACTCTGAGTGGTGCTGAGGAGCCCTTGTCTGACGGCCTGTGTCCCCTCCCAGCCCCATTTTTCCGGCCCCAACCCACCTCTGCTTCGTCAGAGCTCTTGGAGGGTCTCCGTTCAGCCCCTTCTTACCTGTGACCTGGTGGTGCTGGGTGTTCGAGACCCGGTCCAGGCTGTTGCAGCGAGGGCAAGTGATGGCCGATGCCTTCTCTACCTCATGCTCTTCTCTCTCAAGCCTGGCCTTCAGGAGAGCTCTTTGTCCCTTCCACCATGTTTTATTTTTTTTTTTTTTAGCTATAAACAATCAAATGCATACATCTCAAGTTTATACTTAACACCTCTTGAGCTACACGAGTCATCAGCCAGCTCCAGCTCTGAGCATCTCCACCGCTCCTGGAAGGCCTCTGTGCCCTCAGTCCCCGCTCACCTCCTGCCACAGGTGAGCACAGCTCTGATTCTCATCACAACCATCCATTAGGTTTCCCTGTTCTCAGTGTCTCATCTCGTCCTCTGTTTCTCCTGTTCTACAAATAACAAACCCAAGACAAGTGAGTTGGTCTTTCTGACCTGGTCCTGTAACTGAGGACTCTGTGGCCTTCTCAGAACAGATTACCCTTCCCCTGTCCACATCCCCAGTCCACCTCCTGTTTGCAGAAGAGCTTCTGCCTCCTCAGCCTTCCCCGAGTTCCAAAGAGTAAAATTAATCTGAGAAGTGAGAAAATACAGAAAGGAAAACAGTCAAGACAAAATAAGAGTTTAGCCATTAAGAAAGTCAAGGTCCTTCAGTTGCTCCTCAAGGGCTACAAATAATATTTTGAGCCATTTCCTTTGCTTTGCAGATACCGAAACCCCCACAGGTGGAAGAAGCTGACTGCATGTTGATCACAAGCACACAGACTCCAGAGTAGTTGAAGCCAACGTCCTCCAGCGGATCACACACCCCACGACACCTCCCTCACCATGTCTTTAAAAACCTTTCTCGGAATTTATCAGGGAAGTTTGGGCCTTTAGAGCACGAGCTACCTGGACTCCCTGTTCAGTGCTGCGATAAATGGTGCACTTCCCTTCACTACGACGAGGTGTCAGTAGACCGGCTTTACTGCGTGTGGGTATTTCTGCTTTGACTATGCCAAAGCCTTTGACTGTGTGGATCACAACAAACTGTGGAAAATTCTTAGAGATGGGAATACCAGATCATCTGACCTGCCTCTTGAGAAATCTGTATGCAGGTCAGGAAGCAACAGTTAGAACTGGACATGCAACAACAGACTGGTTCCAAATAGGAAAAGGAGTACATCAAGGCTGTATATTGTCACCCTGCTTATTTAACTTATATGCAGAGTACATCATGAGAAATGCTGGGTTGGAGGAAGCATAAGCTGGAATCAAGACTGTGGGGAGAAATATCAATAACCTCAGATATGCAGATGACACCACCCTTATGGCAGAAAGTGAAGAACTAAAGAGCCTCTTGATGAAAGTGAAAGAGGAGAGTGAAAAAGTTGGCTTAAAGCTCAATATTCAGAAAACTAAGATCATGGCATCTGGTCCCATCACTTCATGGCAAATAGATGTGGAAACAGTAGCAGACTTTATTTTGGGGGGGCTCCAAAATCACTGCACATGGTGATCACAGCCATGAAATTAAAAGATGCTTACTCCTTGGAAAAAAAAGTTATGGCCAACCTAGACAGCATATTAAAAAGCACACATTACTCTGTCACAAAGGTCCATTTAGTCAAAGCTATGGTTTTTCCAGTGGTCATGTATGGATGTGAGAGTTGGATTATAAAGAAAGCTGAGTGCTGAAGAACTGGTGCTTTTGAACTGTGGTGTTGGAGAAGACTCTTGAGAGTCCCTTGGACTGCAAGGAGATCCACCAGTCCATCTTAAAGGAAATCAGTCCTGAATATTCATTGGAAGGACTGATGCTGAAGCTGAAACTCCAATACTTTGGCCACCTGATGCACAGAAGTGACTCAATGGAAAAGACCCTGATGCTGGGAAAGACTCAGGGTGGGAGGAGAAGGGGATGACCGAGGATAAGATGGTTGGATGGCATCACCCACTCAATGGACATGAGTTTGAGTAAGCTCTGGGAGTTGGTGATGGATAGGGAAGCCTGTTGTGCCGCAGTCCATGGGGTCGCAAAGAGTTGGACATGAATGAGCAGCTGAACTGAACTGAGTGGGCCCAAGTTTGATTAGAGTCTGACCTGAATACCATGGTAGGGGTGCTGCCCGGCTGTTTCACTCTAAACCCTTTGTGTCCTCCCTGACTGGGTGCAAACACAAACCCAAGAGTCACACGTGTGAAGTGGACAGGACACCCCTCCACAGTGAGGTGTTGTGGCTCCTAGAAAGCAAAGGACCCAATTATAAACTTGAGTTTTCACTGACTGGAAATTCAGTGATATAAAGCAAAAACAGATAAACTTTTTTTGGTGTGATGAGACTGTGGTTATTTTCCAAAGACCAAGCAAGATATGCACACATGCGGGACTGGGTAGGAGGGGGTGGAGGTGTAGAAGAAATAAGCTCAGCCGTGTTGAGAATTACAGAATTGGTGATGGGCATATCAAGTTCACTAAACTAGGCCACTCTTTATGTTTAAAATTTCCCACTATAAAAAGAAAAAGCGTATATTTTCTTTCAATTAAACATTCACAAAGATGTTCTCCTGAAATATGACACAGGGTGAGTGACTTTTAACACCCCCCGAGGGGGTGACATTGGCACCCATAGACCCCTGCGTGGTCAAAGCAACAGTTACGGTGGGGTGGATCAGATCAAGCACTGCCCTCAGCCCTTCCAGGGGCCCCTCAACACTCAAAATAGAACAGGGTCCCTGCCATGAACTCTGGGGCCTGACACATGTGGCTCCCGGCTCCTTCTCCAGCCCTCCTGTCCCTGAGACTCACCAGCCACTGTCACACTGGGCTCCTGCTCTTGAGTACCACACACTCACTCTGAGGTCAGGGCCTTCAAGCTGGAAGGTCTCCCCAGATACACGGCTCACTCCCAGTTTCCAAACAGCCCCCTCCCGAAGGAGTCCTTCCATCACCAATCGCACTGTCACCCACACTCATTGCTCTCCAGGCCCTTATCTTCTTTCTTTCCAGCACCTCTGACTATCTGACCTGCTCTACGTATTTCTCTGTTGACGGTCTGTCTGCCACACTGAAGATGAGCTCCCCTGGCAGGAAGGTGCTCGGTCCCTACCCCAACCCCTGCCCATCTCCAGCACAGAGGACAGGCCAGGACTCAGCAGGGAGGTGCTCAGCCCCCTCCCGTCTCCAGCACAGAGGACAGGCCTGCACTCAGCAGGGAGGTGCTCAGCCCCCTCCCGTCTCCAGCACAGAGGACAGGCCTGCACTCAGCAGGGAGGTGCTCAGCCCTCTTCTGTCTCCAGCACAGAGGA